>NC_069502.1:539045865-539165865 GCF_027579735.1 Bombina bombina | reverse complement strand
CTTGCATGTTACCCAAGAAACCACTTAATTCTAGTTTGGCATTAAGTTGTACAAAGTTGTTATGATTAGGGTGATGTGATCCTCATAACAGGTGTCGTCAACTCTTATAAGACAGTCAGAAACAGTTCATATTTGCTTATAGTTAATATTACTATCCTACACTTATGTATACCCCTCTAAATTAACAGTGGTTCTATGTATTTGCTTTGACTTATTCACGAGTACATTATCTATGCTGTTACACATTCTCCTTTAGATATGTATTCCACCTCTTAAAGGGCCATAATACCCAAATGTTTAAACACTTGAAAGTGATGCAGCATAGCTGTAAAAAGCCGACTAGAAAATATCTCCTGAACATCTCTATGTAAAAAAGAAAGATATTTTACCTCAAAAGTTCCTCAGTAGCCACCTCCCATTGTAAAGGATTTCTAAGCAGCATTTTAGTGTGTCTGTCCTGGGACATCTGAAGGGATGAGCATCGTGCACTCTCATCTTATTTCACAATCAGGTAAAGGAAGTTTACAATGAAATCTCATGAGAGTCAAGTCAAATCTCATGAGATCACAGTAAAAGTTCATGACCTCAGCACTGCTGATGCTGATTGGCTGCTGTTCATTTCTTAATTTTTTTAATTTTTTTTACCTGCAGCTGGGAGCAGTTGAGTATAACTTTTTACACAGAACTAACTCTGCTGACCTGAGGAGATTGTGAGGTAAAATATCTTCCTTTTTTACATAGAGAAGCTCAGGTGATATTTTCCTGTCAGCTTTTTACAGTTACACTGCATCAGTTTCAATTGATTTAGCATATGAGTATTATGTCCGTTTAATATGTTATGTTTATCTCTACTGCACTCACAGTACCTTATGGAATATACCCTATGCATGTTTACTTCTTTTAACACTGGGAATCTTACTAACTACAGCGGATAACACACCTTGAACAACCAGTGCATGTCTTGGCTAAGAAAAGAGGTACGTTATACCTTTTAAAAGTTTAGCATATCATTTATTGTTATTCTTATTACTACTATTAAGAAACTGAATATGTGTTCAGCTCCTACTTATCATTGCTGTTTCTAATCTACCATAAAGCCTATAAAGTCAGCCCCCCCTCCCCAATCTTCAGTACTACTTTCCAGTATTTTTCATTTATCTTATTTTAAGCTTAAATATTTAAATAAATTATATATAAACCGAGGTTTCAGAAACTCATTCTACGTCATGTATTTTGACTCTCACTTGTTATATTAGTTACTTGCCATTGTATTGTGTTCTATGAAGAATGTATCATTTATTCATGTGTGTAAACATTTATGCAAAACCTCAATAAAAAAAAAAAGTGGGGTTTCATGACCCTGTAATAAATTATTGTATCTGAACTATGAATTTTTTTTTAACATTTTATTATTTAGCATTAAAACATAATTTTCCTTTCTACGGCTGCTCTGTGATAAAAAATGTTTCTTGTTTTGACAGTCAGGTGGTGCACCCGCCCCATGTAGTTCTATATTAGGTCAGTTGCAGTGATATCCAATCCATTTGACTAGCAGCAGTATGAGACAAGTTGCTGTAGAAATACATGGGTAGGGGGAGCTTGCTTTGGCTGCACAATACACCTGCCACAACCAGAAACAATTCTATAGCATGGAGTTGGCCGGGGGGGGGGGGGGGATAATAGAAAGTTAAATAAACTAAGTTTTAATTCCAAATATAGCATTTTGGCAAGGTATAATATAACAATTGGAGTAGCCTTTGTGTAAGGGAGTGAATTCAATCTGGCTTTTTACTTAAAGGGACATGAAACACAATTTTTTTTCTTTCATGGTTTAGAAAGAGCATACAATTCTAAACAACTTTCTAATTTACTTCTATTATCTAATTTGCTTCATTCTCTTGATATTCTTGCTGAAAAGAATATCTAGATATGCTTAGTAGCTGCTGATTGGTAGATGCACATAGATGCCTCCTGTGATTGGTTCACCGTGTGCATTGCTATTTCTTCATTAAAGTATATCTAAAGAATGAAGGAATTTAGGTAATAGAAGTAAATTGGAATGTTGTTTAAAATTGTATTCTCTACCTTAATCATGAAAGAAAATGTTTGGGTATAGTGTACCTTTAAAGAGTATCAACTGTGTTAATTAGTTTGTTCTAGATATTAGTTGAAGTGAAGATGCATTTAAGATTATCATGTAAAGACTCTTTAAAGGTATAGTGTACCTTTAAAGAGTATCAACTGTGTTAATTAGTTTGTTCTAGATATTAGTTGAAGTGAAGATGCATTTAAGATTATCATGTAAAGATTCTTGAGAGAAAACACATACGATGATAATTGTACTGTAAAAGAATATTTGAAATAAAAATTAATAAAAAAAAAATTTAAAGCATTTTAATGAATATGAAATGCATGATTCAAGGACAATCAGTATTAACCTTAATATTGGTATAAAATAATATTGCAGGGGGGCGGAGCTGGTAGCGGTTAAGATGGCCGCATAAATCCCTAGCTCCGTGTAAGCAGCACATATGTAGGAGGGAAAGCACACTATAACCCACCCATCCATGGGATAATTTCATACCCTCAATCAACCGGATCACATCATGCAGCTAGATCGGCGAGCTCCACATTGTGAGGACCTAAGCAGAAGAATCCCCTGGATACCGAGATCGTAAAACAACGAACACAATGAAGCGACCATGCAACTGAACCTAAACAGGTAGAAAGATCTGCTGCGCAATCACTATCATGGCCCACAGGCCGCACAGGAAAACACAGACACAGGGGCAAGAGGCTTAGTAAAACAGCCTCAAATAAAAGCACACACGATACTATTACTAACCTTCTTATCCCATAATTATTAAGACACTTTTGGCAAGTTACAAGCTTATCGGCCCACATTGGATAATCTGTCCTCAGATTTGCTTGTTTAAAGCTGCAAATAGCATATCCTGGTTTCCTACTGCCTGGAGTTAAGTCAAATATACCTTGAGGCCTTTATATGACATTTGGGACATAAAACAGATCCTATAAATTATTTGCCTGTCCATAGAGATGCCTGCATATTTTAACATACGGTATTCCTTTATTTTAAGCATAACTTTAATAGATTGGCTTACAACCCATTCAAGATTGCCTTTATAAACCACAAGATGGCTTCAAAAAGAGCCTTTAAGGTGGACAAACTGCACTAACTAAAGGCCAATAAGTAGCGCCCTTCTTCAACCCTATGGACAGTACCTCTATATCTACTTATCAGACCCCTTCACATAGGGTATCCTTTTCTCCTGAACACCTCTCCACCCCAGAAATACAGTCACAAGAGATGGTTCAGATATCGTCTACAGTTTTGTCTACTCTGCCTTCCAAGCAAGATGTGGCTGACATAGTCCAAGCATGCATTAGAGAGGTGTTAATTGACCTAAAGCAAGATATAAACACTCTCAGATTCAGGGTAGATGCCCTAGAAGAGGGAAATGATAACAAGAGAGATGACTTCAACAAGTTGCAATCACAAGTGGAAGAATACACCTCTGCTATGGATTCTCTACATAATAAAATAAAGGACCTAGAAAATAGGAGCAGAAGAAAAAAATCTACACATTCGCGGGGTCCCTGAATCGGTACTCCCTAAAGACCTGCCTACATACTTGCCTACTCTGTTCACTCACCTCAAAAGGTGACAAATCCAAAGAAGAAATCCCTTGGGATAGAGCCCACAGAGCTCTAAGAGCTAAGCCTCCTGACTCTGCACCACCAAGGGACATAATTATAAAATTTTAAAGTTACAGAAACAAGGAAGAACTCCTCAAACTTTCAAGGAAAAATCAGCCAATTAGATTCAGAGGTAATGTCATTCAGCTGTATGCAGATTTATCGCAAAAGGACTTTACAAAAAAGGAAGGAATTTTCCCCACTGACTCAACTATTACAAGCGCAGCCCATATCGCATCCCATATCGCTGGGGATTCCCAACACACCTCTTAGTAATCCACAAAGATAGACGCCCTTACCTGCAGAGATGTTTTAGATGCCCATAGGTTTTGTGATGCCCTTGCCTTTGATCCGCCGGACCCGACTACTCTGTCAACACAAGATCCCCCCAAAAGTTCTCAACAGAACACCCACACTTGGTCCACGATCCCTGCTAGACAACCAAAGCAGCCTTCAATGTCTCAAGACTTGGAATCTACAACTTCAAGATCACTACAATCAAAGTCCAATTGACTTAGACTGTAACATCAGCTATCTGCTTGCCATTTTCGACTTTTCATATGTTAATGACATAGCAGTCTCTTCATCTATAGAAGAGATGTAACATGGTCACAACCCTTCAAAATAGGACTACTAACCATGAGTAATATAACAAACGTTTAGATTTGGGACACTCACATGATGTTTTGTTTACTAAGAAAATAATAACCCATGGAGGGTTAGGTTCTTGTTTTTATGTTGTCACTTAGGCATATATAGATAATATAATACATTATGCTCCTTTTATTATATGCACTTATCCCATTTATACTGACTTAAGTGCTTACTTTTACCCCCCAATGTTAGCTTGTTCAGTACAAGTGGCGAGACACTTTATCTTTATGACCCATATATTCTGTCTAACTCACTCCTTCTGGCATTTTCTGCCAGGCTCTGAAAGTTATCTTTATAATTGTTCTACTTTCTTATTTATGTTAAAGTTTTTGCATTTTGTTAAGTTAGAATTGTATCGTTTAAATAACAACACTAGTATAATACTTGAACACAGAACAGCAACCCAAACAATCTTCTCACTCATAATTCTGACCAGATGACCTCCAAAAACCACCCTATTTGTATTATCACCCAAAATGTTAAAGGGTTCAACTCTCCATGTAAAAAATCTCAGGCTATGTCTGATTTGCTGAAAAAAGGAGCCGACATTCTTTACCTGCAAGAGACAAACTTTAAAAAACTTCAAATACCGAAATATCTAGGAAAACATTATACTCAACATTTTCACTGTACAGCACCCACCAAACACTGTGTTGTTAGTAACTTGTTTAATAAAAACAACCCTTTTGTACCAACACAAACAAAAAGTCAAGGATGGTGAGGGTAGATTTTTAGGAAATGTGTGCCTGTTGTATGGAAGACCGATCACACTGATTAATGTATCACGACCATATCCCATTTTTTAAATATCTTTTTTTGCAAGATGTTAGATATTTCCAAAGGCCCAGTATCTATTGGGGGGGACTTTAACTTCCCATTCCAACCATTAATTGACTCCTTAAACCCAACCCCTAGAACCTCGAAATGCATAACATCTTATCTTTGGAAAGGTCTCAGAGATAATAACGTATGATATCTGGAGATATGTACAGAGATTATACATTTTACTCCCACCCTTTGCATACATATAGTAGGATATATTATATCCTAACTAATCAGGATGGTCTTTCTTTAGTAACCAAATCCACTATCCTACCTACGTCTTGGTCAGACCATTCAGCAGTATCCGTACAGTTTAATTGTCCTAAAATGCCTTCTAGCCCATATCAATGGCATTTAGATTACTCTCTTCTAACACATCCATTGTTTGCTGAGCAACTTTCCAACACACTGACAGAATACTTTCAACTCAATACAAACTCTGTTGCGGACCCTTTTGTGGTATAGGAAGCCCACAAATGTACCCTCCGGGGGGAATTCATTATGAACAAAACTCAGCTAAAAAGGACTTCTAGACAAACATATTCTGACTTAGTATCAAAGCTAACTCAACGTGACTATGCACACAAAAAAGACCCCACTAACACTAGTAGTCTGGAAGAGCTCCGAGCAGTAAGGGAACAATTACTTACTTCGCTTTAGAACACCAAAAAACCTCACTAACTCTAAAGCAAAAATTCTATGACGAGGGAAATAAAGCAGGGAAAATGATGGCTAGAGCACTAAAACGTGCAAAACTAAAATCTTTTATTCATGAAATTAAAACCCAACAAAACTCCATAGTTCCAACGACACCTGAAATATTAGACCAATTCCACCAATATTACTCAAAATTGTATCACATCTCACCTGGACACAAAAAAACAAGACACAGATGGAGATAATACCCTTCACACATACTTAGATTCCTGTAATCTCCCTTCCCTGACCCCATCACAGAGAGAAGATTTAGAATCCCTGATTACAGCACCTGAAATTGCAGTAGCTATCAAAGATTTAAAAAATGGTAAAAGTCCTGGGCCTGATGTATTCACTGCCAAATATTATCAACTCTTCGCCCCAACTCTCATTCCTTACTTACTTACCATATACAATAAAATATCTTACTCCACCCCCCCCTCAATGCTAGAGGCTCATGTTGTGGTCCTGCCTAAACCAGGTAAACCCCCAGATTCACCCCAAACTTCCGCCCGATATCCTTATTGAATAATGACACAAAACTCTTTGCAAAAATTCTGGCAACACGTTTAAATAAATTCCTCCCCAGTGAAAACACTATAAAAATTATCAATTTAATTGAATATCCCACAAAAACTGGATGCGGAGAAAGCTTTTGACAGATTGGGTTGGGACTTCCTCAACCAAACCCTAATTAAATTTGGCTTCCCAGATGAGTATATATAAAAAAATAAAAGGCATTATACAGTACCCCAAGTGCTAAAATCAAACTTAATGACTCCCTTTCTTCCCCCTTCCCAATTTTTAATGGCACGAGACAGGGGTACCACTATCCCCTCTTCTCTTCATCCTGGCAATGGAAATCCTAGCGGCTAGGATACGAATAAATACTAACATTTCCGGTATTAAAATTAAGGAGATGGAATACAAAATATCTTTATATTCCGATGGTATATTTTTGACTATTACTAACCCAATACCTTCACTAAAAGAATTAAACAGTGTATTTCAACTGGATGGGGAGGATTCCAAATTTAAAATAAATGCTTCAAAATCAGAATTCATGTGCATAGAAATTCCAGACACGATTATTAACCAAATAACATCGACCTATTCCTAAAAATTCCATAAGACCTCACTAAAATATTTAGGGATACAAATCACCAAAGACCCACAAAACCTATACTCTGCAAACTATTTACCCCTATTAAATAAATAAAAACAAGAATTAAATTCATGGCATAATAAAACGCTATCATGGTTGGGGAGATTACATGCTATAAAAATTACAATTCTACCCAAGATTTTATATGTGTTCCAGACAGTTCCGGTAGATCCACCCATCTCATTTTTCCACAAAATAGAAGGCATGTTGAACACTTTTCTTTGGCATAGTAAACATCCCAGAATCGCCAAATCCATCATATATAGATCTAAACTTAGAGGGGGATTAGGTATGCCAAATCTCCAACTATACCATACAGCAGGAACATTTGCCCGAATTATTGACTGGTGTAAACACACGACTCACAAAGAATGGTCACAAATAGAACACGACCTGGCAGGGAACAGTCAGTTAGGAGCTAGTTGCTGGATACCTCACATACATAGGCTGCAAAGCCCGACAACAACATTAACTAAATTAACATTAGGTATCTGGGATAAATATATTATCAAATTCCCTAACATCTCATCCATTCCCTCCCCTCTAACCCTGTTACGGACTAACCCAGAACTCCAGATACCCTCTTCCTTATCATATACCTGCATGATGACTTTGCAATTACCGTGTTAACTGATAGCAAACTTAAAACTAACACGAATTACAAGAAACGTATGGAGAATTTTTTGCTCCTTTGTTTAAATACTTTCAGATTAACCATTACATCACTTAACATACAAAAATGTCTAATATCCGAAGGTCCCTAACAGCATTTGAAACTGTATGCCACTCTACCATGCACTCTAAGGGATCTCTCTCATTTATTTATAAAATGCTTCTTGACCAATATTTGAATAATCTTCCATCATATACTTCTAAATGGTCGGATGAACTACACACCCAGATAACCTCAAAAGATTGGTCCAAAATCCTTAGCAAGATGAGCAGCCATACTTCTTCCATAACACAACTAGAAACTAATCTAAAACTTTAATACCATTGGTATTATACCCCAACCAGATTGGCATCCATTTTCAAACACAAAAACCCTACATGTTGGAGAAATTGTGGCGAAATGGGAGACTTCCAACACATATGGTGGACTTGCCCTGACATTACCCAATATTGGCAAGAAATAAAAAGCTATTGACCAAATTATTGGTACACAAATACCCTTTGACCCATCTGTGTTGTTGCTAAATAACCTTCCTAAAATAAAATGCAAATTAAGGTATAGATTGTTACTTCTCTTGCTTAATTGTGCTTTTAGACTGATCCTTCGGAATTGGAAATCGACCAAAATTCCATCCCTATTTGACTGGAGGGCTTTGGTCACACACACTTTGGCATTAGAGAAATATCAATACGCAAGTACTAAACGCATGGATGACTTCCTTGATATGAACTTCCTCTGGGAAGAGAATTGTAATTCTCATACATAAGGTGTTTTCCCCGATTCCCTAGGAAAATATTCTAAGCCAAACTTACCTTGAGTTTCTAATATTTACATATAGAACCTCAACCTTAGTCATGTATGTACTGCGCAACTAGTGTAAAATTGTAAGATAATGTCCGAGATGAGAGCTAGGTGATTTACAATATTCATATTGTTGTATTTGTTCATTGTTCTTCCCTCTTTTTTGTTTCTTTTCTTTTTATTGCTAAGAAAATGTAAAATTATAGCATCTTGTAAATATGATGCAAGTAAACTACTGTACAAGCTGTTATATTGTGTATAAGCTGTTATGCTTTCATTAAAGTGAATGTAAATTTTGATGCTAAACTGCCCGGTTTTTAAAAATTCGATTAAAAACAGGGGCACTTTAATTCATCAAAATTTACATTTCATTTGTGTTGTGAAAAAAAACTTACCTTTTAATCTTGACAACAGATCCAGCTTCCTCCACTCGTCGCAAAGCCTCTTTCTGGGTCTAAAATGAGGAATCCAGCTTCCTCCAATCACGGCATTGAACCAGACACTGATTCACCCGGGGGGAAACCGTGATTGGAGGATGACCCATCCATCATTTCTGACATCAGAAATGGCTTGCAACAACCGGAGGAAGCTGGAGCAGCAGTCGAGTTTAAAAGGTAAGTTTTTTTTCACAGCAGGAGTGAAATGTAAATTTTGATGAATCAAAGTGCTCCTGTTTTTAATCAAGTTTTTAAAAACCGGGCACTTTAGCATCAAAATTTACATTCACTTTAAAGAAAATTAAAATAATAATAATAATAATAATAATAATAATAATAATACTGCAGAAGACAAAAAACATAATTTATGTAAGAACTTACCTGATAAATTAATTTCTTTCATATTAGCAAGAGTCCATGAGCTAGTGACGTATGGGATATACATTCCTACCAGGAGGGGCAAAGTTTCCCAAACCTCAAAATGCCTATAAATACACCCCTCACCACACCCACAAATCAGTTTAACGAATAGCCAAGAAGTGGGGTGATAAGAAAAAAGTGCGAAAGCATAAAAAATAAGGAATTGGAATAATTGTGCTTTATACAAAAAAATCATAACCACCTCAAAAAGGGTGGGCCTCATGGACTCTTGCTAATATGAAAGAAATGAATTTATCAGGTAAGTTCTTACATAAATTATGTTTTCTTTCATGTAATTAGCAAGAGTCCATGAGCTACTGACGTATGGGATAATGAATACCCAAGATGTGGATCTTCCACGCAAGAGTCACTAGAGAGGGAGGGATAAAATAAAGACAGCCAATTCCGCTGAAAAATAATCCACACCCCAAAACAAAGTTTAAATCTTATAATGAAAAAAACTGAAATTATAAGCAGAAGAATCAAACTGAAACAGCTGCCTGAAGTACTTTTCTACCAAAAACTGCTTCAGAAGAAGAAAACACATCAAAATGGTAGAATTTAGTAAAAGTATGCAAAGAAGACCAAGTTGCTGCTTTGCAAATCTGATCAACCGAAGCTTCATTCCTAAAAGCCCAGGAAGTAGAGACTGACCTAGTCGAATGAGCTGTAATCCTTTGAGGCGGAGTTCTACCCGACTCGACATGAGCATGATGAATCAAAGACTTTAACCAAGATGCCAAAGAAATGGCAGAAGCCTTCTACACAAAGAAGGAACCACAATTTCTCTACTAATGTTGTTAGAATTCACAACCTTAGGTAAAAATTTAAATGAAGTTCGCAACACCGCCTTATCCTGATGAAAAATCAGAAAAGGAGACTCACAAGAAAGAGCAGATAATTCAGAAACTCTTCTAGCAGAAGAGATGGCCAAAAGAAACAAAACTTTCCAAGAAAGTAATTTAATATCCAGCGAATGCATAGGTTCAAAGGGGTGAGCTTGAAGAGCCCCCAGAACCAAATTCAAACTCCAAGGAGGAGAAATTGACTTAATGACAGGTTTTATACGAACCAAAGCTTGTACAAAACAATGAATATCAGGAAGATTAGCAATCTTTCTGTGAAAAAGAACAGAAAGAGCAGAGATTTGTCCTTTCAAGGAACTTGCAGACAAACCTTTATCCAAACCATCCTGAAGAAACTGTAAAATTCTAGGGATTCTAAAAGAATGCCAAGAAAAATGATGAGAAGAACACCAAGAAATGTAAGTCTTCCAGACTCGATAATATATCTTCCTAGAAACAGATTTACGAGCCTGTAGCATAGTATTAATTACGGAGTCAGAGAAACCTCTATGACTGAGAATCAAGCGTTCAATCTCCATACCTTCAAATTTAAGGATTTGAGATCCTGATGGAAAAAGGGACCTTGCGATAGAAGGTCTGGTCTTAACGGAAGAGTCCACGGTTGGCAAGTAGCCATCCGAACAAGATCTGCATACCAAAACCTGTGAGGCCATGCTGGAGCTACCAGCAGAACAAACGAACGCTCCTTTAGAATCTTGGAAATCACTCTTGGAAGAAGAACTAGAGGAGGAAAGATATAGGCAGGATGATACATCCAAGGAAGTGACAATGCATCCACTGCTTCCACCTGAGGATCCCTGGATCTGGACAGATACCTGGGAAGCTTCTTGTTTAGATGAAAGGCCATCAGATCTATTTCTGGAAGTCCCCACATTTGAACAATCTGAAGAAATACCTCTGGGTGAAGAGACCATTCGCCCGGATGTAATGTATGGCGACTGAGATAATCCGCTTCCCAATTGTCTATGCCTGGGACATGAACCGCAGAAATTAGACAGGAGCTGGATTCCGCCCATACAAGTATTCGAGATACTTCTTTCATAGCCAGAGGACTGTGAGTCCCTCCTTGATGATTGACATATGCCACGGTTGTGACATTGTCTGTCTGAAAACAAATGAACGACTCTCTCTTTAGAAGAGGCCACGACTGAAGAGCTCTGAAAATCGCACGGAGTTCCTTGTGCTGTCAGAGAACCCCATACAGCTCCCCATCCTGTCAGACTTGCATCTGTTGAGATCACAGTCCAGGTCGGAAGAACAAAAGAAGCCCCCTGAACTAAACGATCGTGGACTGTCCACCACGTCAGAAAGTGTCGTACAATCGGTTTTAAAGATATTGTGATATCTTTGTATAATCCCTGCACCACTGGTTCAGCATACAGAGCTGAAGAGGTCGCATGTGAAAACGAGCAAAGGGGATCGCGTCCGATGCAGCAGTCATAAGACCTAGAATTTCCATAAATAAGGCTACCGAAGGGAATGATTGAGACTGAAGGTTTCGACAAGCTGAAACCAATTTTAGACGTCTCTTGTCCGTCAGTGACAGAGTCATGGACACTGAATCTATCTGGAAACCTAAAAAGGTTACCCTTGTCTGAGGAATCAACAAACTCTTTGGTAAATTGATCCTCCAACCATGTTCTTGAAGAAACAATACAAGTCGATTCGTATGAGATTCTGCTAAATGTGAAGCCTGAGCAAGTACCAAGATATCGTCCAAATAAAGGAAATACCACAATACCCTGTCTTCTGATTACAGATAGAAGGGCACCGAGAACCTTTGTAAAAATCGTTGGAGCTGTTGCTAGGCCAAACGGCAGAGCCACAAACTGGCAATGCTTGTCTAGAAAAGAGAATCTCAGAAACTGATAGTGATCTGGATGAATCGGAATATGCAGATAAGCATCTTGTAAATCTATTGTGGACATATAATGCCCTTGCTGAACAAAAGGCAGAATAGTCCTTATAGTTACCATTTTGAATGTTGGTATCCTTACATAATGATTCAATATTTTTAAATCCAGAACTGGTCTGAAGGAATTCTCCTTCTTTGGTACAATGAAGAGATTTGAGTAAAACCCCAGCCCCTGTTCCAAAACTGGAACTGGCACAATTACTCCAGCCAACTCTAGATCTGAAACACATTTCAGAAATGCTTGAGCCTTCACTGGATTTATTGGGACACGGGAAAAAATCTTCTTGCAGGAGGCCTTATCTTGAAGCCTATTCTGTACCCTTGTGAAACAATATTCTGAATCCAAAGATTGTGAATCGAATTGATCCAAATTTCTTTGAAAAATTGTAATCTGCCCCCTACCAGCTGGGCTGGAATGAGGGCCGCACCTTCATGTGGACTTGGGAGCTGGCTTTGGCTTTCTAAAAGGCTTGGATTTATTCCAGACTGGAGATGGTTTCCAAACTGATACTGCTCCTGTAGGGGAAGGATCAGGTTTTTGTTCCTTATTGTGACGAAAGGAACGAAAACGATTAGCAGACCTAAATTTACCTTTAGATTTTTTATCCTGTGGTAAAAAAGTTCCTTTCCCCCCCAGTAACAGTTGAAATAATAGAATCCAACTGTGAACCAAACAATTTATTCCCTTGGAAAGAAAGGGAAAGCAAAGTTGACTTAGAAGACATATCAGCATTCCAAGTTTTAAGCCATAAAGCTCTTCTAGCTAAAATAGCTAAAGACATATACCTGACATCAACCCTAATGATATCAAAGATGGCATCACAAATAAAGTTATTAGCATGTTGAAGAAGATTAACAATGCTATGAGTATTATGATCTGTTACTTGTTGTGCTAAAGCTTCCAACCAGAAAGTTGAAGCTGCAGTAACATCCGCCAAAAATATAGCAGGTCTAAGAAGATTACCTGAACATAAGTAAGCTTTTCTTAGAAAGGATTCAATTTTCCTATCTAAAGGATCCTTAAAGGAAGTACTATCTGCCGTAGGAATAGTAGTACATTTAGCAAGAGTGGAGATAGCCCCATCAACCTTAGGGATTTTGTCCCAAAACTCTAATCTGTCAGATGGCACAGGATATAATTGCTTAAACCGTTTAGAAGGAGTGAATGAATTACCCAAATTATTCCATTCCCTAGAAATTACTTCAGAAACAGCATCAGGGACGGGAAAAACCTCTGGAATAACTACAGGAGGTTTAAAAACTGTATTCAAACGTTTAGATTTAGTATCAAGAGGACCAGATTCCTCTATTTCTAATGCAATTAAAACTTCTTTAAGTAAAGAACGAATAAATTCCATTTTAAATAAATATGAAGATTTATCAGTATCAACCTCTGAAACAGAATCCTCTGAACCAGAAAAATCATTATCAGAATGATGATGTTCATTTAAAAATTCATCTGAAAAATTAGAAGTTTTAAAAGACCTTTTACGTTTACTAGAAGGAGGAATAACAGACATAGCCTTCTTAATAGATTTAGAAACAAAATCTCTTATGTTAACAGGAACACCCTGAATATTGATGGAACAGCAACAGGTAATGGAACATTACTAAAGGAAATATTATCTGCATTAACAATTTTGTCATGACATTCATTACAAACAACACCCGGAGGAACAGTTACCACAAGTTTACAACAAATACACTTAACTTTGGTAGATCCAGCATCAGGCAGCAATTTTCCAGAAGTATCTTCTGATTCAAGGTCAATCTGAGACATCTTGCAATATGTAATAGAAAAAACAACATATAAAGCAAAATTGATCAAATTCCTTAAATGACAGTTTCAGGAATGGGAAAAAATGCCAATGAACAAGCTTCTAGCAACCAGAAGCAAATAAACAATGAGACTTAAATAATGTGGAGACAATAATGACGCCCATATTTTTTAGCGCCAAAAAAGACGCCCACATTATTTGGCACCTAAATGCTTAAAGCGGCAAAAATAACGCCACATCCGGTGACGCCGACATTTTTGTCGCAAAAACGTCAAAAAAATGACGCAACTTCCGGCGACAAGTATGACGCCGGAAATGACAAAGAAAATTTTTTGCGGTAAAAAAGTCCGCGCCAAGAATGACGCAATAAAATGAAGCATTTTCAGCCCCCGCGAGCCTAACAGCCCACAGGAAAAAAAGTCAAATTTAAAGGTAAGAAAAATTGATTATTCAAATGCATTATCCCAAATAATGAAACTGACTGTCTGAAATAAGGAATGTTGAACATCCTGAATCAAGGCAAATAAATGTTTAAACACATATATTTAGAACTTTATATAAAAAGTGCCCAACCATAGCTTAGAGTGTCACAAAAATAAGAGTTACTTACCCCAGGACACTCATCTACATGTAGTACAAAGCCAAACCAGTACTGAAACGAGAATCAGTAGAGGTAATGGTATATATAAGAGTATATCGTCGATCTGAAAAGGGAGGTAAGAGATGAATCTCTACGACCGATAACAGAGAACCTATGAAATAGACCCCGTAGAAGGAGATCATTGAATTCAAATAGGCAATACTCTCTTCACATCCCTCTGACATTCACTGCACACTGAGAGGAAAACCGGGCTCCAGCCTGCTGCGAAGCGCATATCAACGAAGAATCTAGCACAAACTTACTTCACCACCTCCATGGGAGGCAAAGTTTGTAAAACTGATGTGTGGGTGTGGTGAGGGGTGTATTTATAGGCATTTTGAGGTTTGGGAAACTTTGCCCCTCCTGGTAGGAATGTATATCCCATACGTCACTAGCTCATGGACTCTTGCTAATTACATGAAAGAAATACAACATAAAAGGAAAGGCCACCAGCAATTGGAATTAAACATGTAGCTGAACAGAAATAGTTTGCTGAGAGCATTTAATGGCTATTACAATGGAATATTGCTACCATTGTACAAGTACAGGAGTCCCCTGCCAATCTGAAACTTAAAATGGGTGAATATAATTTAAAGGGACACTGAACCCAAAAAAATTCTCTTGTAATTCAGATAGAGCGGGTAATTTTAAGCAACTTTCAAATTTACTTCTATTATCAATTTTTCTTCATTCTCTTGGCATCTTTATTTGAAAAGCAAGAATGTAAGTTTAGATGCCGGCCCATATTTGGTGAACAACCTGGGTTGTTCTTGCTGATTGGTGGATAAATTCACCCACCAGTAAACAAGTGCTGTCCAGGGTCTGAAACAAAAATTGGCTGTCGCCTTAGCTTAAATGCCTTTTTCAAATAAAGATAGCAAGAAAAATCGATAATAGGAGTAAATTAGAAAGTTGCTTAAAATTGCAAAAGAAAAAATAAATGTGGGTTCAGTGTCCCTTTAATTGTAAAATAAACAAGGCCCCCAGAACAATCCATTGGAACAGGAAAAATGCATTTTTTTTCCTTAAGTAGTGATAATACACCTTGTAAGGAAAACAGGAGTTTGCAGTGTATCTGACTATGTAGCTACCTGATCTTAGGGGTTCTCATGGTATACTTTGTGGAAGAGCATACTGAGGTAGGATCAGGAGTGTGTATGTGTCAGGAACACCATATGGCAGCCATTTGTAACAATGTTCAACACTGTGGCACACTGCTGCAATCTGACTTATGTTCCTTTATAAAAAAAATATTTTGAGTATGAACAGATGTCATTTTAACTACCAGATAAGAATAACTAACACATTTGCAAAGTAAAAATTTTTTTGATGGTGTGCTTGCTTTTCAAATTAAATTTTAACATATATCAGGTGTTTTTTCGATTTGGGTACTAGTCCAGTTTAATCATATCGCCAGCTATATAACAGTGCTCAGGCACAGCTTATTCTAGGCAAAGCAAATGTTGAGTGAAAATCAATTATATATTGTGTCTGATGAATGGACTAGTATATTTTTTAAATTAATGCCATTTTGAAATGTAAAGCATCTAGATTGCTAAGGAGATAAAAGTACTTAATTCCAATGTTGAAAGCCATAGTTTCAAAGCACACTCCAGGCAGTGAATGTTTTTCTTGTTTAATAGCCATGTGTTAAATTGTATAGAGAAGTCTCCAAAAACTTGTTGCTCAGGATTTTTGAGTGCATGTCTTATATATACAGAAATAATTTGTGTAACCTTAAAGGGACAATATAGTACAATTATGTTACATGCTCTAATTTGTTATGTTATCTTAGCACTACTAACCCTACAACCCCACAAAGGGGTTAATGAACACAGTTTAATTACCACTTAGGAAACAGACAAATGTGGGTCCCAAGTAGGCATGTCCATGCCACTTCAACAACAAAATAGATTCCATCTGAAATACTCTTTAAATACACTAACAATCTCCAGCCCCCTCAACATTCGTAAACATCCAGAACCCACGTAGCCACAAATTCTGTACTTTTGCCCCTTTTATCGATAAAGTTTCTGCCTTTATATTATCCTCCCACCTCACTAACTGTCCTCTCAATCCCATCCCCTCACAGATACTGACTTCCCTCTCTCCTACTCTTACTCCAATCCTCTTCACACATATCTTCAGTCTTTCTATGAGCACTGCCCTGATTCCCATTCTCCCTCGTCTCAAAATTTCTGGAAAGGCTGGTATATAAATGTCTGTCACACTTCCTCATATCAAACTCTCTCCTTGATCCATTACAATCTATATAGGTTACTAATGATCTACACAAAGCAAAATATAAAAACAAAATTTATGCTTACCTGATAAATTCATTTCTCCTGTAGTGTGGTCAGTCCACGGGTCATCATTACTTCTGGGATATTATCTCCTCCCCTACAGGAAGTGCAAGAGGATTCACCCAGCAGAGCTGCTATATAGCTCCTCCCCTCTACGTCACCTCCAGTCATTCGACCAAAGGACCAACAAGAAAGGAGAAGCCCAAGGGTGTAGTGGTGACTGGAGTATAATCCAAAAATTTTTTTAGCCTGCCATAAAAAACAGGGCGGGCCGTGGACTGACCACACTACAGGAGAAATGAATTTATCAGGTAAGCATAAATTTTGTTTTCTCCTGTTAAGTGTGGTCAGTCCACGGGTCATCATTACTTCTGGGATACCAATACCAAAGCAAAAGTACACGGATGACGGGAGGGACAGGCAGGCTCTTTATACGGAAGGAACCACTGCCTGAAGAACCTTTCTCCCAAAAACAGCCTCCGAAGAAGCAAAAGTGTCAAATTTGTAAAATTTGGAAAAAGTATGAAGAGAAAACCAAGTTGCAGCCTTGCAAATCTGTTCAACAGAAGCCTCATTCTTAAAGGCCCAAGTGGAAGCCACAGCTCTAGTAGAATGAGCTGTAATTCTTTCAGGAGGCTGCTGTCCAGCAGTCTCATAGGCTAGTCGTATTATGCTACGAAGCCAAAAAGAGAGAGAGGTAGCCGAAGCTTTTTGACCTCTCCTCTGGCCAGAATAAACGACAAACAGGGAAGACGTTTGACGAAACTCCTTAGTTGCCTGTAGATAAAATTTCAGGGCACGGACTACATCTAGATTGTGTAGCAGACGTTCCTTCTTCGAGGAAGGATTAGGACACAAGGATGGAACAACAATCTCTTGATTGATATTCCTGTTAGTGACCACCTTAGGTAGGAACCCAGGTTTAGTACGCAGAACTACCTTGTCTGAATGAAAAATCAGATAAGGAGAATCACAATGTAAGGCAGATAACTCAGAGACTCTTCGAGCCGAGGAAATAGCCATTAAAAACAGAACTTTCCAAGATAACAACTTGATATCAATGGAATGAAGGGGTTCAAACGGAACACCCTGTAAAACATTAAGAACTAAGTTCAAACTCCATGGCGGAGCAACAGTTTTAAACACAGGCTTGATCCTAGCTAAAGCCTGACAAAAAGCTTGAACGTCCGGAACTTCTGACAGACGTTTGTGTAAAAGAATGGACAGAGCTGAAATCTGTCCCTTTAAAGAACTAGCGGATAACCCCTTTTCTAAACCTTCTTGTAGAAAAGACAATATCCTTGGAATCCTAACCTTACTCCATGAGTAACTCTTGGATTCGCACCAATATAAGTATTTACGCCATATTTTATGGTAAATCCTTCTGGTAACAGGCTTCCTAGCCTGTATTAAGGTATCAATAACTGGCTCAGAAAACCCACGTTTTGATAAAATCAAGCGTTCAATTTCCAAGCAGTCAGCTTCAGAGAAGTTAGATTTTGATGTTTGAATGGACCCTGGATCAGAAGGTCCTGTTTCAGAGGTAGAGACCAAGGCGGACAGGATGACATGTCCACTAGATCTGCATAACAAGTCCTGCGTGGCCATGCAGGTGCTATTAGAATCACTGATGCTCTCTCCTGTTTGATTCTGGCAATCAATCGAGGAAGCATCGGGAAGGGTGGAAACACATAAGCTATCCCGAAGGTCCAAGGTGCTGTCAAAGCATCTATCAGAACCGCTCCTGGATCCCTGGATCTGGACCCGTAGCGAGGAAGTTTGGCGTTCCGACGAGACGCCATGAGATCTATCTCTGGTTTGCCCCAACGTCGAAGTATCTGGGCAAAGACCTCCGGATGAAGTTCCCACTCCCCCGGATGAAAAGTCTGACGACTTAAGAAATCCGCCTCCCAGTTCTCCACTCCCGGGATGTGGATTGCAGACAGGTGGCAAGAGTGAGACTCTGCCCAGCGAATTATCTTTGATACTTCCATCATTGCTAGGGAGCTTCTTGTCCCTCCCTGATGGTTGATGTAAGCTACAGTCGTGATGTTGTCCGACTGAAACCTGATGAACCCCTGAGTTGTTAACTGGGGCCAAGCCAGAAGGGCATTGAGAACTGCTCTCAATTCCAGAATGTTTATTGGAAGGAGACTCTCCTCCTGATTCCATAGTCCCTGAGCCTTCAGAGAATTCCAGACAGCGCCCCAACCTAGTAGGCTGGCGTCTGTTGTTACAATTGTCCAGTCTGGCCTGCTGAATGGCATCCCCCTGGACAGGTGTGGCCGAGAAAGCCACCATAGAAGAGAATTTCTGGTCTCTTGATTCAGATTCAGAGTGGGGGACAAATCTGAGTAATCCCCATTCCACTGACTTAGCATGCACAATTGCAGCGGTCTGAGATGTAGGCGTGCAAAAGGTACTACGTCCATTGCCGCTACCATTAAGCCGATCACCTCCATGCATTGAGCTACCGACGGGTGTTGAATGGAATGAAGGACACGGCATGCATTTTGAAGCTTTGTTAACCTGTCTTCTGTCAGGTAAGTCTTCATTTCTACAGAATCTATCAGAGTCCCCAAGAAGGGAACTCTTGTGAGTGGAAAGAGAGAACTCTTCTTTTCGTTCACCTTCCATCCATGCGACCTTAGAAATGCCAGTACTAACTCTGTATGAGACTTGGCAGTTTGAAAGCTTGAAGCTTGTATCAGAATGTCGTCTAGGTACGGAGCTACCGAAATTCCTCGCGGTCTTAGTACCGCCAGAAGAGTACCCAGAACCTTTGTGAAGATTCTTGGAGCCGTAGCCAGTCCGAATGGAAGAGCTACAAACTGGTAATGCCTGTCTAGAAAGGCAAACCTTAGATACCGGTAATGATTTCTGTGAATCGGTATGTGAAGGTAAGCATCCTTTAAATCCACTGTGGTCATGTACTGACCCTCTTGGATCATGGGCAGAATTGTTCGAATCGTTTCCATCTTGAACGATGGAACTCTTAGGAATTTGTTTAGGATCTTTAAATCCAAGATTGGCCTGAAAGTTCCCTCTTTTTTGGGAACTACAAACAGATTTGAGTAAAACCCTTGTCCTTGTTCCGACCGCGGAACTGGATGGATCACTCCCATTAATAAAAGATCTTGAATGCAGCGTAGGAACGCTTCTTTCTTTATTTGGTTTGTTGATAACCTTGACAGATGAAATCTCCCTCTTGGGGGAGAGGATTTGAAGTCCAGAAGGTATCCCTGAGATATGATCTCTAACGCCCAGGGATCCTGAACATCTCTTGCCCAAGCCTGGGCGAAGAGAGAAAGTCTGCCCCCTACTAGATCCGGTCCCGGATCGGGGGCCCTCGATTCATGCTGTCTTAGGGGCAGCAGCAGGTTTCCTGGCCTGCTTGCCCTTGTTCCAGGACTGGTTAGGTTTCCAGCCTTGTCTGTAGCGAGCAACAGCCCCTTCCTGTTTTGGTGCAGAGGAGGTTGATGCTGTTCCTGCTTTGAAATTGCGAAAGGAACGAAAATTAGACTGTCTAGCCCTAGGTTTGGCTTTGTCCTGAGGCAGGGCATGGCCTTTACCTCCTGTAATGTCAGCGATAATCTCCTTCAACCCGGGCCCGAACAAGGTTTGCCCTTTGAAAGGTATATTAAGCAATTTAGATTTAGAAGTAACATCAGCTGACCAGGATATTAGCCACAGTGCTCTGCGTGCCTGAATGGCAAATCCGGAATTCTTAGCCGTAAGTTTAGTTAAATGTACTACGGCATCTGAAATAAATGAGTTAGCTAACTTAAGGGCTTTAAGTTTGTCTGTAATCTCATCTAGTGTAGATGATTGAAGTGTCTTTTCCAGAGACTCAAACCAAAATGCTGCTGCAGCCGTGACAGGCGCAATACATGCAAGAGGTTGCAATATAAAACCTTGTTGAACAAACATTTTCTTAAGGTAACCCTCTAATTTTTTATCCATTGGATCTGAAAAGGCACAGCTATCCTCCACCGGGATAGTGGTACGCTTAGCTAAAGTAGAAACTGCTCCCTCCACCTTAGGGACCGTTTGCCATAAGTCCTGTGTGGTGGCGTCTATTGGAAACATTTTTCTAAATATCGGAGGGGGTGAGAACGGTACACCGGGCCTATCCCACTCCTTAGTAACAATTTCAGTAAGTCTCTTAGTTATAGGAAAAACATCAGTACTCGCCGGTACCGCAAAATATTTATCCAACCTACACATTTTCTCTGGTATTGCAACTGTGTTACAATCATTCAGAGCCGCTAACACCTCCCCTAGTAATACACAGAGGTTTTCCAGCTTAAATTTAAAATTTGAAATATCTGAATCCAATCTATTTGGATCAGAACCGTCACCCACAGAATGAAGTTCTCCGTCCTCATGTTCTGCCGCCTGTGACGCAGTGTCTGACATGGCCCTAATATTATCAGCGCACTCTGTTCTCACCCCAGAGTGATCACGCTTGCCTCTAAGTTCTGGTAATTTAGCCAAAACTTCAGTCATAACAGTAGCCATATCCTGTAATGTGATTTGAAATGGCCGCCCAGATGTACTCGGCGCTACAATATCACGCACCTCCCGAGCGGGAGATGTAGGTACGGACACGTGAGGCGAGTTAGTCGGCATAACTCTCCCCTCGTTGTCTGGTGAAATATGTTCAATTTGTACAGATTGACTTTTATTTAAAGTAGCATCAATACAGTTAGTACATAAACTTCTATTGGGCTCCACTTTGGCATTAGCACATATAGCACATGTATCTTCCTCTGAATCAGACATGTTTAACACACTAGCAATTAACTAGCAACTTGGAAATGCTTTTTTAAGAAATTTACAATAATCTGAAAACGAACTGTGCCTATAAGAAGCACAGAAAAAATTATGACAGTTGAAAATAATTAAGTTATAGCATCAATCTTTGTCAGAAATATACAATTTTAGCAAAGGATTGTTCCCATTAGCAAAGGATAACTAACCCAGGCAGCAGAAAAAAATACACAAATAAACGTTTTTTATCACAGTCAACTACAATCTTCACAGCTCTGCTGTGATGATTACCTCCCTCAAAAAAGGCTTTGGAGATCCCTGAGTTCTGTAGAGATGAACCGGATCATGCAGGAAGAAAATGAACCTCTGACTGAGTTTTTTGATGCGTAGTAAAAGCGCCAAAAATGGCCCCTCCCCCTCACACATAACAGTGAGAGAGATCAGTGAACTGCTTTAATTTAAACAAAAACTATTGCCAAGTGGAAAAAATAGTGCCCAAAACATTTTTTCACCCAGTACCTCAGAGAAATAAACGTTTTTACATGCCAGCAAAAAAACGTTTAACCTCAATAAATTAATTGTTATTTAAAACCTATTGCAAGTCCCTGCAAATTAGGTTAAGTCTATGCATACAGTATAAATCCAGTGAAGTACCATTCCCCAGAATACTGAAGTGTAAAATATACATACATGACAGCCTGATACCAGCTACATCTACTGCATTTAAGGCTGAGTTTACATTATAACGGTATGGCAGGATTTTCTCATCAATTCCATGTCAGAAAATAACAAACTGCTACATACCTCTTTGCAGATTAATCTGCCCGCTGTCCCCTGATCTGAAGTTTACCTCTCCTCAGATGGCCGAGAAACAGCAATATGATCTTAACTACTCCGGCTAAAATCATAGAAAAAACTCCGGTAGATTCTTCTTCAAATTCTACCAGAGAATGAATAACACACTCCGGTGCTATTATAAAATAACAAACTTTTGATTGAAGTTAATAAACTAATTAAATCACCACAGTCCTCTCACACATCCTATCTATTCGTTGGGTGCAAGAGAATGACTGGAGGTGACGTAGAGGGGAGGAGCTATATAGCAGCTCTGCTGGGTGAATCCTCTTGCACTTCCTGTAGGGGAGGAGATAATATCCCAGAAGTAATGATGACCCGTGGACTGACCACACTTAACAGGAGAAATATTTCTCTCTGTTAATCCTTCTAAACCTGTATGCAGCCTTTGATACTGTTAACCTCTCTTGCTCCAAGCTCTCCAATCCTTTGGCATTTGCAACACAGCCTTCTCATATTCTCTTCCTACCTGTCTAACCATACCTTTAGTGTACCCTTCTCTGGTGCATCCTCTGTCCCTTTATCACTTTCTGTTTAGGTACCACAAGGCTCTGTTCTTGGTGCCCTTCTAAATTCAATCCTTCCAAACTTCTGTCCCCACCCAACTTTCTATAACTGTCAATAATAATAACATCATTACCCCAGCATCTCATGCCCTATACCTTTGTGTCACACTTAACTCTTTCATTAACTCCTCACTTCCAGTCTTTGGCCAATTCCTACATTTCCCACTTTAAAAACCATCTCCAAAATTTGTGATTTCCTCATACAAGACATCCTGCACTACTGTATTAGGTGGAGCTATGCAAAAAAATAATAGTAACTAAGATTTTAACATGCACTCTCTCACCATTTACTACTTCCAGGCTGATCTTCCTTACACGTCACTCCTCATCTGCTGCACCTCAGCCAATCCCTTTAATAGCTTTCTCTAGCCTCCCTAATAAAACACAAAATACTGACCCTAACATTCAAGGCCCTTATTAACACTGCTCATCCCAATATCTTTCACCAAGTCGCAAGATACTATTCCTCCCATCCCCTTTGCTCTGCTCATGACCTCCACTTCCCCTCATTTCCATCTACATGACTTTTCCAGAATGGCCACAATCTTGTGGAACTCTCTGCCTCGCTCCTCAAGACTCTCCCCTAATTTTCAACGTTTCAAGACTCTACTGTTCAGGGCTGCATTCAGTGTACATCAACCTTTTATTTACCTCAGTTTCTCTCCTTTTGTCATACCCCTGAAACCCCTTAGCATGTAAAACTACAAGTTGTCCTCTGTAGATCACCTTCATGTTAGGTGATCTACAACAGTGACACTCTTGCACGGGCCCACTACCAATTTGCTTCTTAGAATGTTAGCTTTTCATATTATACCTATTTTTATAGTGCTGCGGAATAAGTTGGCCCTCTACAAATAAATGATAATTATCCCACAGTTCTGTTGTTGGACAGTGATCGCCTTCATCGACATGAAAACAAATAGTGACCTTAAATTGGAACAGGAATCTCCATTTAAAAAATAAAATAAATAAAACACCCCTTTTAAAAAAGACAAACGTTCTACTGTTTTACTTAAAATACTATTTTAAAAAGTATTACATGCTTTGTTAACCCCTTAAGTACTGGGGCTTTTGCCAGTTTCCGTTCTTAAATGAGAAACAATTTTGGCATTTTTGCTCACTATTGGTTTTACCTTAATTATCCACACTATTTTTAAGTGCACCCATAAACTGTATAATATACACTGTTTTTTTAAAACACAAACAGGATTTTCTTGTGATACCCTATATGGGTGCATAAAAAAATAAATAGGAATATTCAAAAATGGTGGAAAATAAAAACAAATGTTTTTGCAGTTTTATTTATAACCATTTCTACAAAACTGGTGTATCCAGGGTGGATAAAAATCAGTGATTTAATTTTTTTTATTTTTTTTTTAAATGGACTTCCGGTCGGCGGGCTCCGAGTATGGCAGTGTGAAGAAGGAGCTCCTGCAAACTCTATCACATCTCAAACGCCATACTGGCCCTCAAACAGACCTTGACTGCATAAAGCGGTCTGGAGGCAGCACGGAGCTCCAGTGCCTGCTTTTGAGAGGAATGCAAGCCATCTTCCTCACCACGGAGGGACCACACTTCTGTGCTCGCTGAAGACAGCATATTGCCGCGTGGGAGCGGCCCAGTTCGGCACCCCACAGAAGACCAGGGAACAAGCGACTCTGGCATATACCATACCTCGGAAGGGTGAGACCTAACAGATCACTAATTATCACAGGACATCACATATCACCAGACTTTGTAACTGCGCCACACACTCTAATAGCACGCTGTACGCCAGACAGGATGGCCTGTTGAAATACTGCCGCTTCACCTCCCACGCACTTTGCAACTACCTGCCACAAACAAATTGACATATCTCATCAGAAGAGCTTTTTGCCTATCAGATGGGGAAAATGCTTGAAAAATAGACAAACACTTCTAATGCTTAAGAATAAAAGATTGCTACAGATTGCTGACCATTTAACTCAGGGGAATAACTTGACGCTGTATATAAGCCTACATAAAGAGAATCGTCAGGCCACACTGCTTTTCCCTGCAAGTCTACATCTTCAAACCTTGAGAGGTCTGGAACAACACAGAAGTGCCCTTTCAACGTCGGCACCACAAAAACAAGACTCCACTGGTTGAAGAGCGTGACCAGGAAACAACCTTCCTTAAAAAAGGGTTCTTTGAGAAAAACACAGGCCGCTTATGGCTGGAACCACAATGAGATTGTATGATAATTTGTACAAGTTCTGTTTATTATGTATTTTCTTGTTTAAATTGCAATGGTTAACTTATCTTTTAGCTGCGGGAGATTATAGGCCACTAAATAATGTGCTGCTAGGCACCCACCTCTTTAGGAGGACTGCACATGTTCCCCCATTACGCCCTTTCCATGTCTCTCTGTATTGTATATCATTAACAATGCCTCAATGACAATAAAGATTATGTCCTGGAATATAGGAAGGATAAACTCCCCGATAAAGAGAAAGACAGTTCTGGCCCATCTTAAAAAATCTCATGCAGACATAATGCTCTTGCAAGAAACAAACCTCAATGCCCTTGAGCATGAAAAACTCAAAACAAATTGGATATCCGAGATTATATGTGCCCCTTTTAACAACTCTAGCAGAGGTTTGGCTATGCTCTTACATAAAGATTTGCAATGTGAAATAGACACTAAAATCATAGACCCAAATGGCAGGTTTATCATAGTAAAACTTAAATGGCAGGATCAATGGTACACTGTGTGTAATATCTATGGGCCTAACCAACGTCTGGCCCAATTTCAAGATACTAAACTTATTCTTGACGGAGATTTGAACCTTACACCCAATCCATTGCTTGATAGGTTTAAAGATCCAGAAAGTCATGCCCCCAAGACACAGGCACCTATCCCAAACAAGTATGCCCTGAAGGTATTTGACTCTTTATACTCATCACTAGAGGTTCAAGACATTTGGAGGAGACAAAACCCGACAGAAAGAGATTACACATGTGCTTCTAAAGTGCACAACACACTCTACCGCATAGACCTTTTCCTCACATCTAACTCATTAGAATTCCTAATCTATGAGACCACAATTCAGAATATCACCATCTCTGATCACTCCCTGGTATCCATGAGACTATTTCCTACTCCTCACCCTACTAACAAAAGAGTATTTAGTTTTCCCACTTATTTACTTACCTCTCCAGACTTCCGTACGTACCTTACAAGACAATGGGATAGCTTTGCATCCAACAATGCATTACACATAGCCATCCCTGAACTCTATTGAGAAACGGAGAAGACTATTCTCAGAGGAGACATCATTGCCTACCTGTACATCTACATGATAGTAAGGAAAAACATTACAGCAACATCTTGACCAGTGCTTACTTGGCATATAGACAGTCCCCAACTTCAACACATAGACTAGCATATTTCCAGGCAAAAAAGGAGAGACACCTTCTTAACACAAAACTCAATACGCCAAGAACATAGGAAACAAGGCAGATTCCTAAGACATGGGAACAGAACTGGTAAATTTTTGGCCTCCTTAATTAAGATTAAACAAGCTAATAGAGGTATCACAGTACTTAAAAAGGGAAATACCCTAACCCATAACCCAAATGATATAGTGGCTGAATTTGCAGAATACTATTGCAATCTTTACTCTGCACAACCTAATAACTTAGAAGCCCAGAACAGATTCTGGGATAGGCTCACCCTACCCAAACTGTTCCCTGACCAGATAGACAAATTAAATGCCCCGATAACTCAGAATGATTTACACTTGACAATTAAATATCTTGCTTTAGGGAAAGCCCCAGGCCCAGATAGGCTCCCCACAGAATTTTATCATATGCTCCCCAACCAGATCTCCCCCATACTAACTGTTAAGCCTATACTTTACACAAAAACAACAACAACAACAACAACAACCCTCCGCAAGCTTTTCGGCAGCCAAAATTACAGTAAATCATAAATCGGGACGGGACTCAACACTACCTGAATCTTATAGGCCCATTTCCCTCCTAAATGTGGACTATAAATTATTAAACTCCTGGCGAATCACCTTAAATTCTTACTGCTGACTGTCCTACATACCAACCAAACTGGCTTTACGCCCGGCTGCTCCTTAGTAAATAATATCCAATGTGTCCTCCACGTGGTAACACAATACTGGCTGGCGAGAGGGAGAAAGACCGATTTGGTTCTGCCGGAGGCCTTCTTGCTGTCCTTGGATGCAGAGAAGGCCTTCGATAGAGTGGAGTGGAACCATCTATTCCACTCCATGGGGAATTTTGATATAAATATATACAGGTGAAACCCGAAAAATTTGAATATCGTGCAAAAGTTAATTTATTTCACTAATGCAACCTAAAAGGTGAAACTAATATATGAGATAGACTCATTACATGCAAAGCAAGATAGTTCAAGCCACGATTTGTCATAATTGTGATTATTATGGCTTACAACTCATGAAAATCCCAAATCCACAATCTCAGAAAATTAGAATATTACATGCAATCAATAAAACAAGGATTGTACATAGAACAATATCGGACCTCTGAAAAGTATAAGCATGCATACTGTATGTGCTCAGTACTTGGTTTGGGCCCCTTTTGTAGCAATTACTGCCTCAATACTGCATGGCATGGAAGCTAACAGTCTGTGGCACTGCTGAGGTGCTATGGAAGACCAGGATGCTTCAATAGCAGTCTTTAGCTCTTCTGCATTGTTCGGTCTCATGTCTCATCTTTCTCTTGGCAATGCCCAATAGATTCTTCAACACAGACTGTGGAAACTTCACACTGGACTTCAAGCATCTTGCAATGTGTGCCTCTCCATTCTTCCTCCATACTCTGTGTCCTTGGATTCCAAATTAGATGCAAAATTTGCTCTCTTTAGAAAATAGGACTTTAGACCACTGAGCAACAGATCAGGTCTGTTTTTCTTTAGCCCAGGTAAGACGCTTCTGACATTGTTTGTTGTTTAGGAGTGGCTTGACAAGAGGAATACAACATTTGAAGCCCATGTCCAGGATCCGTCTGTGTGTGGTGGCTCTTGATGCACTGACTCCAGCCTCAGTCCACTCCTTGTGAAAGTCCCCAACACTTTTGAATGACCTTTTCCTGACAATCCTCTCCAGGCTGCGGTCATCCCTGCTGCTTGTGCACCTTTTTCTTCCACACTTTTCCCTTCCACATATTTTTCTATGAATGTGCTTTGATACAGCACTTTGGGAACATCCAACTTCTTTTGCAATTACCTTTTAAGGCTTTCCCTCCTTATGGAGGGTGTCAATGATGGTTTTCTGCACAACTGTCAGGTCAGCAGTCTTTCCCATTATTGTGATTCCTACTGAACCAGACTGAGAGACCATTTAAAGGCTCAGGAACCCTTTGCAGGTGTTATGGCTCAATTATCTGATTAGAGTGGGACACTTTGAGCCTAGAATAGTGCACCTTTTCACAATATTCTAATTTTCTGAGATTGTGGATTTGGGGTTTTCATGAGCTGTAAGCCATAATCATCACAATTATGACAAATCACAGCTTGAACTATCTTACTTTGCATGTAATGAGTCTATCTCATATATTAGTTTCACCTTTTAAGTTGCATTAGTGAAATAAATGAACTTTTGCACGATATTCTAATTTTTTGAGTTTCACCTGTATGTTTTTGCTAAAATCAAGAAAACAGCCAATCGTCCCATTGTATATTTATTAATTAATCTTTACTCCCCTCCCGGACAGAATGTCCCCTATCCCCACTCCTCTTTAACATGAACCTTTAACATGAACCTTTGGCAGTTTATCTGAGAACCATATTAACTGGTATAGCCCTCTATGCAGACGATATGCTTCTGTTTGTCTCTGTACCTGAAATCTATATCCCCAAAATCCTAGAAGCCATACAATCATTTGGAGAAATCCCTGGTTACAAAATCAATGTGAGTAAATCCAAAATTCTATGGCTCGGTCGTGTGACGGGGGAAACTCATTTTCTTTGCCCTTTCGCACGGTCGATATTTACCTAACTTATTTTGGCATCCATATTTCAGCTAACCCATTCAAAAGGAATAAACACAACTTTGCTCCAATAATTGGTAAAATAAAAACTGACTTGAATGCTTGGCAGGATCTGCCCCTCTCGCTATTGGGGAGAGTGCATGTGATCAAAATGAATGTGCTCCCCAAACTCCTTTATCTTATGCAAATGCTCCCCATACAGGCGAGACAGGGAGATCTGGCAGCTATACAACGCGCCTTTCGCACCTTTCCTATGGAAGGGAGGTAAACCGAGAAGCAGTCTAGATAAATTTATCTACCTTACACGAAAGGTGGCTTAGGCCTCCCCAACATTACTTACTATAATTGGGCATCCCTGGCCAAATTTGCCCTAGATTGGCAACTAGGTACACAACGCTTCTCTTCCCTGCATCTAGAACAGGCTTCACTTCCTCAAATCTCACTCTCCTTCTTGCCACACGCAGCCCTCTCGGAACTACCCCTGTTGCTCAAACATAACCCAATGTTTAGAGACATTCTCAGAGCATGGCAGACATTACACATACATATAGGTTTAGACCCTTCTCACTCACGATACCTACCTATCTGTGGAAACCCTAGATTCATTCCGGGCTCTCTAGATCCTGTCTTTCACAATTGGCGACTGTTAGGTATTACTAACCTGAGCAAACTTCTGGATGACTCCACAAAATCGGTTTTGCCTTTTGATGTTATCTGTAGAAACTACTACACTTCCCTAAATCAAAGGTTCGCTTATTTTCAACTACGCCACTACATAAATCCGATTCTACGAGATTGTCATACATTTCGGAATGCCACACCACTAACATTAGTCCACTCTAGATTCTACATGAACAACTTTGCCATTGCTCCAATATATAACCTACTGATTCATTCTAGATATGCTAAGTCCCAACAATAACTACTACACACCTGGAATAAACATACAAACAGACTACACTCTGACAACACAATATATAACAGCTTAAAATTAACCTGGACGGCCAAAATGGCAACAGACCTTAGAGAATCCCAGATATGGGTAATATACCAAGACTATCTCACTCCAAATAGACTAAGCAAGTGGAGGAAATATTTCTCCAACACTTGTTGTAAATGTTCTTATCCAGATTCTGACTTTCTACATCACATATGGTACTGTCCTAAGATCTGAAGGTACTGGAGCTATGTTTCCTTTGGTTATCAAAAATGATGGGACAATCAATCTCTCTCACATTGACAGACATACTGTTTTTAGACATTCAATTAAGTGAGACACAACCAGAAAATGCTGATCAACTGCTTACTCCTAGCTAGGAAATGTATATTTTGCAAATGAGTACACACACAAGCACCATCGATAAAATTCCTGAAACACAAGTTATTAAAATATGTAATATACGAACAGTATGATACTATGTTTGACATGACTTTGAGAGTTCCGAAGTTCTTAACCAAGTGGAAATTATATTTAGAGTACTTAGACTTACCAACTAGAAGACAACGCCTTTCACCCTTCAAGAATATAATTTATATGCTAAGCGAACCTTAGAGGGGAATGGGATATATAGGAACATTAATGAGACAACACAAAGATATATAAAGTGTCTATACTCTTGGGTGACCTAGTGACTTCCCGCAGCTCCATTGAGTTTGTTTAGTTCAGTTAAAATGTTAAGTTTAGTATGTGATTCATATTTCTGGTAACATACAGTTTGGACCAATATGTATCTGTTTAAAATGTTTAAATTGTGAACTCTTTGACCTGCACGGACTAATAGTGCAGTGTTCACTAGTATGGACTACAAAAAAACAAATAATGTCAATGGTTGGACAATTTTTCCTAATGTCATTGAGGGAAACCCAGCACAACTTGATGGACGTTAGGGGTCCATGGAGAAAGGACACATTATCTTTATCTTATAGACTTTGTAAATGTACACAACTGTTTGACATGCCAAAAATAAAGTTTAAAAAAAAATATAAAATGGATTTTTGATTTAAAGGGACAGTCAACACCAGAATTTTTGTTGTTTTAAAAGATAATTAAATTACCCATTCCCCAGTTTAACACAACCAACAGTTATAATAATACACATTTTTACACATTTACCTTGTATCTAAGCCTCTGCAGACTGCCCCTTATTTCAGTTATTTTGACAGACTTGCATTATAGCCAATAAGTGCTCACTCCTCTGTAAATTCACGTGCATGAGCTCAATGTTATCTATATGAAAACATGAACTAACACCCTCTAGTGGTGGAGAACTGTCAAAATGAATTTAGATTAGAGGTCGGCCTTCAAGGTTTAAGAAAAATAGCATACGAACCTCCTAGGTTTAGCTTTTAACTAAGAATACCAAGAGAACAAAGCAAAATTGGTGATAAAAGTAAATTGGAAAGTTGTTTAAAATTACATGCCCTATTTGAATCATGAAAGTTTTTTTTTTTAACTTGACTGTCCCTTTAACCCCTTCATGACCAAAACACTTTTACATTTCTTGACCGTCTGGGACCAGGGCTATTTTTACATTTCTGCTGTGTTTGTGTTTAGCTGTAATTTTCCTCTTACTCATTTACTGTACCCACACATATTATATACAGTTTTCTCGCCATTAAATGGACTTTCTAAAGATACAATTATTTTCATTATATCTTATAATTTACTATAAAAATTGTATAAAATATGATGAAAAAAATGGGGGGAAAAAACAAAACACACACACTTTTTCTAACTTTGACCCCCAAAATCTGTTACACATCTACAACCACCAAAACAATTCCTATGCTAAATAGTTTCTAATTTTTGTCATGAGTTTAGAAATACCCAATGTTTACATGTTCTTTGCTTTTTTGTAAGTTATAGGGCAATAAATAGAAGTAGCACTTTGCTATTTCCAAACAATTTTAATTTTTTTTTTTAAATTAGCGATAGTTACATTGGAACACTGATATCTGTCAGGAATCCTTGAATATCCCTTGATATGTATATATTTGTTTTTAGTAGACAACCCAAAGTATTGATCTAGGCCCATTTTGGTATATTTCATGCCACCATTTCACCGCCAAATGCAATCAAATAAAAAAAAAAAAAAAGTTCACTTTTTCACAAACTAAGTTTCTCACTGAAATTATTTACAAACATCTTGTGCAATTATGGCACAAATGGTTGTAAAAGCCTCTCTGGGATCCCCTTTGTTCAGAAATAGGAGACATATATGGCTTTGGTATTGCTTTATGGTAAATAGAAGGCCGCTGCACACCACACGTGTATTATGCCCAGCAGTGAAGGGGTTAAGTAGGGAGCATGTAAGGTTAATTTTAGCTTTAGTGTAGTATAGTAGACAACCCAAATTATTGATCTAGGCCCATTTTGGTATATTTCATTCCACCATTTCACAGCCAAATGCGATCAAATAAAAAAAAAAATGTTTACTTTTTCACAAACTTTAGGTTTCTCACTGGAATTATTTACAAACAGCTTGTGCAATTATGGCACAAATGGTTGTAAATGCTTCTCTGGGATTCCCTTTGTTGAGAAATAGCAGACATGCAGTATATGGCTTTGGCATTGTGTTTTGGCAATTAGAAGGCCGCAAAATGCTGCTGTGCGCCACACTTGTATTATGCCCAGCAGTGAAGGGGTTAATTAGGGAGCTTGCAGGAATAATTTTAGCTTTACTGTAGAGATCAGCCTCCCACCTGACACATCCCACCCCCTGATCCCTCCTAAACAGCGATCTTCCCTTCCCCACCCCACAATTGTCCCTGCCATCTTAAATACTGGCAGAAAGTCTAAAAAGGCTTTTTTTTATATTTATTCAGCTGTGATGGTCCCCCCCCTTAGCCCCCGACCTCCCTCATCTCCCCCAAACAGCTCTCTAACCCTCCCCCACTACCTATTTGCCGCAATCTTGGGTACTGGCAGGTGTCTGCCAGTACCCAGTTTGCCTCCCCCAAAAAGTTTTTTTTTTTAGAAAATTATAATTTTTTCGTAGTGTAGCTGACCCCCCTTCCTCTCCCAGATCCTTCAATCTTTATTTCCCCCCTCCCTCTCCCTCCTTCCCATTCAATTACATTGGTTGCAGTGGTTGCTGCTCCCGGCGTGCACATTGCACATACAGGAACCGGATGCTGGGTAGCTATGTGCCGCCCACCTGCCTCCCTGCTAATGCTCCCACCCACCAACGATCGGCACCATAGCTACCGGTGCAGAGAAGGCCACAGAGTGGCTCTTTCTGCATCTGTGTGTAAAAAAATGGTATTGCAGGATGCCTCAATATCGAGGCATCACTGCAATACCATAAAAGCGGCTGGAAGCGATCAGGATCGCTTCCATCGCTTGAAACCCCAGAGGACGTGCTAGGAACGTCCTTGGTCACGAAGGGTATTTTTTTGTAGGATATGCCTGGCACGTCCTCGGTTGTGAAGGGGTTAAATCAGAATCTTTTGATTACATAGGATTTTTTAATAAAATGCTTTTGAGGAAGAATGTATCTAAAAGGTAGTTTCTGTTTGAGATATATTATAATCTAAAGGTTATTCATCCTGATATATAGATTAGTTTTTCATTATAAAGCATGAGGCTGTAACTGTATGTTCATGGTTGTAATGTTTAAATGACCACTCAATGCAGTAGAATTGGTAAATTAATTCCATTAATCAATTCACAATGTATTGCTCTCCCAGAGGTTTCTATCAGATTAGTTTGGGCATTTTTTCTTGAAGATATCACATATTACTGCTTTTGTAGCTCTCAAACCTGTGAATTTGTACCTGCAGAAATAACATACATCACAGCAAAAATGTTATAAAATAAACATACAGAATTGAGAAATAGACCTTATAATGATATAAGCAAGAAAAAAAAACTTTTGCGTTTCAGACAGAGCATAACATTTTCAAATTTACTTCTATTGGTAACTGTGCTCCATTATCTTGGTATCCTTTATTGAAGGAGAGCAATGCTCTACTAGGGCCCCGCTGAACACATTGGGTGAGACAGTGACAAGCAGCTAACTCACAGTAATGCATTGCTTCTGAGCCTACCTATGTATGCTTTTGAACCATGGATACCAAGAGAAAAAAGCAAATTAGATAAGAGAAGTCAATTTAAAAATTGTTAAAAATTGTATGTTCCTTCAGAATCATGAAAGTTTAATTTTGACTTTACTGCCCTTTTAATGCAATTTCTCCCCTGCAAATCTATGTACACAGAATCAACTCATACAAAGTTTCAAGCAGATTGTTTGGAGTGGAATAGATCTACACAAGGACCTAAGTGTGAGGAGGGAACGGCAAGCAATAAAAATTAAATATAATATTGTTATTTAAACTTACATGATTCAGATAGAGTATGTAATTTTAAGACACTTTTAATTTCACTTCTATTTTCAAATGTGCTTCGTTCTCTTAGTATCTCTTGTTGAAAAAGTATACGCACATATCCTGCACTAGTGGGAGCTGCTGCTAATTGGTGCCTGCACACATTTGTCTCTTGTGATTGGCTGACTTGATGTGATCAGCTAGCTGCCAGTAGTGCAGTGTAGTCCCTTCAGCAATGGATAACAAGAGAATAAAACAAAATTTGATAATAGAAGTAAATTGGAAAGGTGTATGTTCTATTTGAATCGTAAAAGAAAATTTTAGGGTTTACTATCCCTTTAAGTTAAATAAAGCTATTTAAACTATTATTAAAGGGACATGAAACTCAAAAATTTTCTTTCATGATTCAGATAGAGAATACAATTTTAAACAACTTTCTAATTTACTTCTATTATCTTATCTGTTTTATTCTCTTGGTATCATTTGTTGAAGGAGCAGCCGTGCACTACTGGTTTCTAACTGAACACATGGGTGAGCCAATCACAATCAGTATATATATATATATATATATATATATATATATATATATATATATATATATATATATATATATATATATATATATATATATATATATATATATATATATATATATACAGCCACCAATCAACAGCTAGAACCTAGGTTCTCTGCTGCACATGAACTTCCCTAGATAAACATTTCAGCAAAGGATAACAAGAGAAAGAAGCAAATTAAATAATAGAAGTAAATTGGAAAGTTGTTTGAAATTGTATTCTCTATCTGAATCATGAAAGAAAAATGTTGGGTTTCATGTCCCTTTAAGTTAATGGATATTTTTCTTTAGTTATAGAAAACTATTTAAATTATTATTATTAAGGTAGTCATTATTTTTCTTCTTCCAATAAAGTACAGCTAAAACGTTGATCAACTATGAATGATTAACCTATCAAACTGGGGATAGTTCACCTCCCAATAATTTCATTCATTTCAATGATCTATCTATGCATATCTAAATGTTACATAACCAAATCAGAAATGGTCTGATATAAATCGGAAAAATAATCGGAAAAGTTATTATTCTAAAAATAAAAAGATTTAAATCGATATTACTGACAACTGATTTAAATCAAATCTACCCTTAGTGTAGCTAAAGAAAAATACCTACAAATAAAATGTATTATGTTGTCTTGATTTTAGGAATACTACAAAAGTCTAAGTTTCAAAGTAATTGAGTGGAATATTTAGGTGTTCCCAAGGCAAATGTTCATCTTCAAGTGTGCATATGTGTGTAATGTGTGTATGTATATGTGTGCAATGCAGTGTGTGTGTGTAGTAAGATTTAAAACGTGCTTCCTCCTTCTAAATCCATTTGCCTAGGTCCAAGTGAGGCCGAAACATAAGTCTGGGGTTTGTTGTTTCTCTTGTTCAGAGAAGAATTTCCTGGTATTTCAGCGCTGAACTGTCATTGGGCAGGGTCAGATTGATGTGTTACAGGACATGTTTTCTCTGTGAAAAGGCATCAACGTGTGCTAAAAGAGACAGCACCCTGTGTAGCATTGGCCTTGTGAACAAGCACGGAAGTTTTCCTAACTTTTGTTCTGTCCCAGTTGAGTGCGTCTCTCTGTTTTCTTTTTGTATCACTGTAGACAAATCAGGGAAAGAGCCCTAGAGGTCCTTGAATATGCAGAGCTTTAAAAGCTGCTGAGCTGTGAACCATGCCTTGCTTTTAGCTGGTCTACACAAAATAATGAGTCTCCTTTGTGTTTTGCAAAAACAGTAGAGATGGACAAAGGTCTTCATTACCAAATGAGTTATAAAACAAATGTTCTCCATGACATTCAGTCTAACCATCTAAATATTTTGAATAAAATTACATTAACTTTTTTAATCTAGTTTATCAATTCAATATTTTGAATATTACAGGTAATGAATAAAATAATAAAGTAACATGTCAGTATGTCAATTTCAATATTTTGAATGCTACCCTCGATAACAGATAAAATGTGCTGAATGGCTATCATATATGGTATTCCGAAACTAATCACTAAGGGTCAAAAACTGGCTGCATAAAGAGAAATCATGCAAAATCTTTACAATTCTTTTAAAACATTATATTGTAATGCAGATGTCTCTCCTTCACAGAGAGATAAACAGTTCTCAAGCTAAAATGTCTATAATTATTTATGGGACCTCAGAGTACTGACAAGACTTCTTTGATCCTCTCACATAAGGCTGTATGTTCCATCTTTTAAGACACATAAAAGTCCTGTAGGTCTATAAGCATGTGATAGAGCAAGTGCTTCTAATTTGTCCTTATTCATTAAACCATGTCATGTTAAAAACTAGTGACCCAGAAACACCCATGCAGTAGAAGTAAGGACTAGCATTGCTGATAGGATCAGTGGCAGTTTCCAATCAGGACCAGTAGTGCTGATGATCCAGGGTGGTACTTCTACTATGTATTTAACCCTTTTGAATGGTTTAAGATCAGAGTTGGAGGGTTGCTAGTCCTAAACTGCATGCTTGCCATTTAATGCCCCTTTAAACTAAAAAACATTTACATTTCAAAGCATCACTTGAAAACACATGAAGTACAGTTGCCACTGGCGATTTCTGTGGCCCACAAAAACAACTGTGGTTAAAAGAAAATACAAAATGATACTGTACCTGCAGTAGGGTCTCTTGATAGTGTATTATCCAAGGCACTTTGCACAGACTGGAAAAGATTCATCTTCTGAGTTGGGCCTGTCAAGTAAAAGATTGGATTTTAAATATTTTTCAGATAATCTGAAAGGCAAAAAACATATAGAAGACAAACACGCAAACAGAAAATACTCTACACTACTAGGAGCCAATGACAAGAGGGATATATGCGCAACCATCAATCTACAGCTAGCTCCCAGTAGTGCATTGCTGCTCCTGAGCCTACCTAGGTATGCTGTTCAACAAAATATTTTATAATAGAAGAAATTAAAAATGCTCCATTTGAACCATAAAAACTTTTCATTTTGGTTTGCAAGACATTTTAAAAGTACAACCCTCTTATTGAAAACAAATACATTTTGAAAAGAAAAATCATCTATAGGCATTAGCAAACAAAACTAAAATAAATTGTATTCTAGAGAAGGTATCCTGTTTTTGGCATAATAAATAACTTGGCTGCAACATAAGTATGGGACACCTGCTAGGCATCAGTCACAAGGTAAAAACAAAGAACAACATAAGAAAAAGAAAATAAATAGTAGTATAATATTGCCAAGAAGTCTATTTTAAACTTTTTCAGTATAAAATGAAATCACAATGTTTTTTTGCATTAAAGAGACAGTAAACACATTGTATTTACAAGGCATTTCTGATGTCTTGTTATAAAATAACATTTTAACCATGTCTAAATATTTTTAAGCAAACATCTTGTTTGCTGCATTTGTTTTTTACTATTAAAGCTCCACCCACCACTTGCCATACATGGAGAAGCCAATCGGGGCTTGAGTCGGCAAACAAGCCTAGCCACGTTTATATTGCTAGTAAAAGTGCATTGTTTTTAGAATGTTCTCTGTTAAAGGGATATGAAACACACACAAAATATTCTGTGATTCAGACAGAGCATACAATAAAAAGTTTCCAATTTAATTCTATTATAAAAGTTGCTTTGTTCCCATTAGATTCTTTGTTAAAGAGATACCTAGGTAGGTGTTTGGTGCACTACATAACAGAATCTAGTGCTCTTGCAAATGGATAACATTATTGCAACACTGCTGCCTTATAGTGCTCCAGAAATGGACCAGCTTCTAAGCTTACGCCCATGCTTTTCAACAAAAGATACCAAGAAAACGAAGAAGAATTGATAAAAGAAGAAAATTAGAAAGATGTTTAAAATTGCATGCTCTGTTGGAATCATGAAAGAACAATGTGGGGTTTCATTTCCCTTTAAAGCCAGCTAGGGACATGTATGTAGCAAGGTTAGCCTTGAGAAGTGTCTAGTGTGTTTTTCTAGGTCTGAGAATTAGAGTAAAATTATATGAAAAGGGGCAAAATAAAGTAAGTATATTGCAACATTGTTTTACTATGAATAACTAAAAATTTTAAAATAAAAAATCACAAAGTGTTTACTGCCCCCTTAAAAAAAGATAGCACACGTGACAGAACAAAGCAAAAAAAAGCAATCACAACATACCAGGAGTAATAGGTCTTATTAGTTATGTTTTCTATTTAATATGGCCATGTCCTCTTGTGGGCATTAATTTAAAAATACAGCAAAACCCAAAGCGGCCCAAGGACCCATCAAGACCAAAAGAGGGCTGTTACGGAAACAGGGGGGCAAAGTGAGAGGGGGTGCAGAGACAGGGTGGAAAACAGACAGAGAGACAAAGCAACAAAGTTGCTGCACACAATGCCACAGATATATTGTTATGCACACACACTGTTAGGTAACACATAAATCACAATGTTAAACACAGTGACAGTACATCATATCAATGCACACCAACAATGATAGGTGTCACTGATCAATATGCAACTTACACAATTTCCCTCAGCTATACAACCTCACACAATGTCACACAGTGAGAGAACGGTGAAGAGTGTCACGTTTTATTTCACAAATAGTGATGGTAAACAAAGTTGCACAATTGCTTCACACAGTGTCGCACAGTAAAAGCACATGTCACAAGTCACTAAATAGTGTCACACAATTACTGCTATATACTCAGCCACTACAAACAATGTCACAAAGCCACTGTAATATACATAGTGTGTGGACAACTGCACAAAGTCACACAGACACTTTCATACACACAGCATTTGCACACAGTCCCTTTCATACAGACACTAAACATAATGTAACAAAACCACTGTCATACACACATGTAGTGTCCAACCACCACTGTCACACATCCACTGTCATGCACAGACGCTGCACACAAGGTCACACAGCTACTATCACACACATGCACAAAATGTCACACCACCACTGTCATGCACACATGTAGTGTCCAACAAACAATGTCACAAAGCCACTGTAATATACATAGTGTGTGGACAACTGCACAAAGTCACACACACTTTCATACACACAGCATTGGCACACAGTCCCTTTCATACAGACACTAAACATAATGTAACAAAGCCACTGTCCTACACACATGTAGTGTCCAACCACCACTGTCACACATCCACTGTCATGCACAGACGCTGCACACAAGGTCACACAGCTATCACACACATGCACAAAATGTAACACCACCACTGTCATGCACACAATGTCAGACAGACAGGACAGCCCTTGGGTTTCTAACCATATTCAGTAGGCTCCGGATCCGGCTGAAAAGTGAAATGTGCGACCGTCCTGCTCGGGGCTCTGAAGGTAGCTTTAGGCCATTGTAACACTTTCCGATTAAACCGGCTGGCAACACACAACACACGAACCGCCGCCATGATCAGACACTATCCACAAACTAGAGCTGTGGGCGGGGGATACATTGGAAGAACCGTGATTGGCTAGATTCTAGGGAGGCAGGTAATGGGCGTGAAAATAACAACCAATACTAGCAAGGAGGGGGTGTCTGCAAGTTGTCCTTGGCGACAATAGTTTTTTTGGGGCTGTTTCACGTTTAATATGAAGGTTACGGTATTGATGTGATTTGAAGCATTGAGGTGAAGAAGTCACTTGAGTGACAGTTTGTGAATGCGTCTCACTTACTACTTGGGAATGTGTTGAACTTGGGTAAATGTATCTGTCTATCGCATAAAAACCGATGAGTTGTCATTCAGCTCTCACTCAGGTTTTCCTCTCAGTCACTGTATGCTCACCTGGCTCACCTGCCTCACCTCCAGCAGAACCAGGAATTCAACATTTTCACTTGGCGATATTAACCTTTTAGTGACAATAGAATCCCCTTTATATTTTAGAAAATATGTGGTTAAATTAATCCCAGTGTTCTTTCTCGGCGTGTTAAAGGGATACTAAACCCACATTTTTTTTCTTTAATGATTCAAATAGAGCATGCGATTTTAGGCAACTTTGTAATGTACTCCTATTATCAATTTTTTATTTGTTCTCTTGCAATTGTTATTTGAAGTGCAGGAATATAAAGCTTAGGAGCTGGCCCATTTTTGGTTCAGAACTTCAGAACCATAGATAGCACTTGCTGATTGGTAGCTACATTTAGCCACCAATAAGCAAGCGTAACCTATTTCCTGAACCAAAAATGGGCCGGTGTTCTAAAGTAACTGGTATACCATAGGAATGTGTATACCACGTCACTTCCAGTGACGTTTTATCAGCTGTTGGAGGGGTGTGGCACGCAATGTGCTTGCGCAAGAGGACACACCTCCTACAAACAGCTGTTTAAGATGATTTACTGGCGAACAACGGGTCGCAGGATTCAATGGACCATACTTTGCAATGCGCACGCATACACGGCCCTACAACGTGTGCCGACATGTTTGGATTTTTTTTAATAAAGGCTACATTTTTCTATGAAGTCCGGTGAATGCTACAATATTTTATTCCGGTGGGGTTGGGTAGGGAAGGTGAGGGTGTGTGGTGTGGGTATCATGACAGTAGCAATATGATGTCACATTTGTCACTGTCATGCATATCGTTTTAGCTCACTCAAATACACTCTAGAATCTAGAGTGTATTTGAGTGAGCTAAAAACTATATGTATGACAGTCGCATATAGAGTCTAGATTATATTGAATAAAGCGACCGCAGTCCGCGTGTGCGCACTGAAGGCTATTAGCCTATATAAATTCTGATTACGGGCCATATATTTCCTCAACCCGTTGTTTACTTTACATCAGCTGTTTGGAGGAGGTTGGGCCTCTTGAGCATGCGCATTGTGCGCAACACCCCTCCAGCAGCTGAGTCACGTGACGTAGTATACACATTCCACATTACTTTAGAACACCGGCTCCTAAGCTTTATATTCCTGCATTTCAAATAAAGATAGCAAGAGAACGAAGAAAAATTGTTAATAGGAGTAAAATACAAAGTTGCTTAAAATTGCATTCTCTATCTGAATCATTAAACAAAAAAAGTTGGGTTTAGTATCCCTTTAAAGAGGTTTATGTATTATTAGTATGTGCTCATGTGTAGGAAATCATTTTAAAATTGACATTGAATTTAAACCACTGCTGATATTTAATACAATGTTAAAAATAAATAGATTTTTTTTCTTCATAAAAATGTTGAAATGGTATTTCATAAGGTACAATAGATATTAAAGTAAAGAAAGTATGTTAAAAACACATGAAGTCCAAACATTTTCTTTCACTGTTCAGATAGAGAATACAATTCTAAACAGCATTTCAATTTACTTCTATTATATAATTTGCTTCATTCTGTAGCTATCCTTTGTTGAAGAAAAAGCAATGCACATGGGTCAGCCAATCACAGGAGGCAGCTATGTGCAGCCACCAATCAACTGCTACTAAGCCTATTTAGATATGCTCTTAAACAAAGGATATTAAGAGAATGAAGCAAATTAGATAATAGAAGTGAATTGGAAAGTTGTTTAAAATGTTATTTATGAATCATAAAAGAAAAAAAAATTGGGTTTCATGTCCCTTTAAACAATTTTCCAGTTTAATTATATTATCTAATTTGTTTGGTTCTCTTGGTAGCCTTTGTTGAAAATAATTCTTGGGTAGGAACAGGAGCAGCAGGCCTGCCCTTTGGGCAGGATGAGAGGGCACTAGCCCAGGGCCCTGCACATTCATGGGTTAGGGAATTAGAAGGTGCAATGTATATCCTGTATTTAGTTTAGTAAGAAGTGTTTATGGTATCAGGAGATGTGATATATACTGTTATTCTTTATATAGGTAACACTGAATGTTGGGACAGGGGTGGGCAATACAAGGGGATGGTAATAAGAGCGCTGGGCTGTGGGGCCCCAAAAATTTGTCTTGCCCAGGGCCCCGCAAATGTCAAGGGTGTCCCCTGGCAACTAGCTGCTTATTGGTGACTACACATGAGCCTCATGTTATTGGTTCATCCAAAATGTTCAATATGCAGTGCTCCTTCAAAAAAGAATACCAAAGGAATGAAGCAAATTTGCTAATTGAATTAAATTGATAAGTTGTTTAAAATTATATCCTCTGTCTTAAACACAAACTAAAAAAAATTGGGTTTTATGTTCCTTTATTGTCTTTTTAGCACAATATGTACGTGCTGTTCTAACAAGGGCACTTATTGATAAGAATGCTCCCTGGCTATACAACTATATACTACACAACTATAGTAACTATTAGAACTAAATAAACAGAATTATGTGTGTTCAATAATTCTGTTTATTTAGTTCCAATAGTTACTATAGTTGTATATACTGGAGTTTTGTGGGTGGGGCCTTGGTATGAGGGGCAGTGTTGAATCCAGGATGCCAGTAATCTAAGGAATGTCATGGACTTTTTATTGGTGGTACAGGACGTGTTCCTGATCAGGTACATTTGCCCCAGACAAGATGCAGCAGGCTGGAAATGGGCCAGATCTCAAAATCCATGACAATGCATCTGTGAAGGTTGGGAGGTCTGCTATTTATTTCCATTCCCTTTAACGCTTTTTATTAAGATTTTGAAAATAAAAGGAAGTTTACAAATGGCCATATTAGTGGAAATAAGTTACAGTCCCCACAAGTACAACATATGTTTGTTTTTCAGCAAAAGAACATCCGATTCAAAGTATTACCCTCTTTTAGACAATGGATCAAACTACATTTGTTTTATGTTTATTTATTTGTACATTCATTGCTTTTTCTGTGAGTTAAAAATTAAAGGGACACTGTACCCAATTTTTTTCCTTTGTGATTCAGATAGAGCATGACATTTTAAGCAACTTTCTAATTTACTCCTATTATCAAATTTTCTTCATTCTCTTGGTATCTTTATTTGAAATGCAAGAAAGTAAGTTTAGATGCCGGACCATTTTTGGTGATCAACCTGGGTTGTTCTTGCTGATTGGTGGATAAACTCATCCACCAATAAAAAGGTGCTGTCCATAGTTCTGAATTAAAAAAAAAAGCTTAGATGTCTTCTTTTTAAAATAAGGATAGCAAGAGAACAAAGAAAAATTGATAATAGGAATAAATTAGAAAGTGGTTTAAAATTGCATGCTCTATCTGAATCATGAAAGAAAAAAATTGGGTTCAGTGTCCCTTTAAGTTTATTTAGCAAGACAATTAATTTACAGAGAGTCCCCTAGTAATGCAAATATTTATTGTGTCATTGGCCAAGATTTAATACAATCAGTTAGTGAATAAAATATCTCACAGATAAAAACTCACTGCACAAAATTGCAGAAGATTTGCACCTGCTCCTCATTATATCCACAAGCTGCTAACCTTATAAACAATGGAGCCACATCTATCCTATAATTATTCACTACACTACATAGAGTTTCACTGTGAAGCTTACCACATCACAAAAACACTTTCAAAATATTGAAGTGAATGTAAATTTTGATGCTAAAGTGCCCGGTTTCTAAAAATTCGATTAAAAACAGGGGCACTTTAATTCATTAAAATTTACATTCAAGTTTAAAAGGTAAGAAATACTTACCTTTTTAAACTTGACAGCAGCTCCAGCTTCCTCCTGTAGTTGCAAGCCATTTCTGATGTCAGAAATGATGGATAGGTCATCCTCCAATCATGGCTTCCCCCCTGGGGGAATCAGTGTCTGATTCAATGCCATGATTGGAGGAAGCTGGATTCATCATTTTAGACCCAGGAAGAGGCTTTGCGACGAGTGGAGGAAGCTGGAGTTGCTGTCAAGATTAAAAGGTAAGGTAAATTTTGATAAATTAAAGTGCCCCTGATTTTAATCGAATTTTTAAAAACCGGGCACTTTAGCATCAAAATTTACATTCACTTTAAAGAAGAAACTAATTTTAAAAATCCCTCTGTAGGGGGGGCGTGTCCAGGCAGCGTTCTGAACAGGACGCACATTCTGAGAGCTCTGAGCAGAAGGTATAATAATCCGCCGATTATTGACATAAAACAGCGAGAATAACAGCATATAATTCAGGGACATTGCAGATCAGTCACTTGTGGCCCTACTTTTATTCTTCTCGCTGTATGCATGACGCTGGGACTACAGATTGGAACACAAAGGTCTAAGGCGGCGGCCTGTTACTAGGCATCAACCTCCCCCCGGGAAGAGCCGGGTTATCAGTGCTGCTAGGGACCCTAGCTTACTGAACCTCTTCACATCACATCACTAGTTGGACATTAAATTTATTCACTGCTAATCGTCATAGTGTTGGTACGGGACATTTGGGAACTGAGAGGATTCATTAAATTAATATGGCGGACAAGGGAGAAAAGATCAGCTTGACATGCTCTGTGTTTTTTCCAGCAAAGCTTGAGGCTCTTATGAACCGGCTGATTGAGGGAGCTCCGTATGACTACCTAATGAATCGATTGACTATGAGAAGTGAGATTGCTTATTGCCCGAACGAACATCCGGATTTAGTGCAGCAAAACGACTTGGGCACTGCAGTAACCCCTTTTACATCACAGGACACAGACAATTCAGGGCAACTCTCCCTGACCTCATATGAAACATATGTTGTGGCGCTGTATGGTGTCGAGGGCAATAAACTAAACGCACCAACAGACGGAGAGGCTTTTTATCACGGCACCTACCAACCAAAGTGGTCTAAGTTGACGACTCAGGGAAACGATCACACTACATTAACTAACACTAAATGGCATACCTTCCTATCCACACATTTGCTACCCGATTCGGAACTGCCGGATAGGAACAATATTGAAGCCTTTGGATCCCACGTGGCGACAGATCCCTGTGAGTCACAGATGCCATCTTTAAAGATAAGCCTAGAAAGTCGCCAGGCAGACAGTGGAACAGTATTTCTCTCCTCACCGCTCCCAAACTTAGACCTGGGTAACATAACACAAGAGACGCTCTATAAGGTAAAAATTAATCACACGAACTCCACCTCGAAGTCGATACCGAAAATGCCTAACACTGCCTGTGAAGAAAAGCAGTATAGAGCAATGGTGGGGAAGAAGAAGATTGCAGAAAGACGTTCACGGACTGTCTTTTCATTTACCCAAATTTGGGAGCAGATACAACGGTTCACAAGAAGAGTGAGTGAGAGCGAGCCAGCATTACCCTCTGTGTTTCACATGTTAGAATTTAATGTTGAGGTTAAATGTTTCTTAGTTTGTTTTCTCAATGATCGTTACTGCTGGACTCCCCTCCACTAGAATATGACAGGAAGACCCCGGGGACTGTGTGTAGTTAAGTAGTAGTACAGTTATGTGTGGAGCGTAGCAAAGTTAGGATATTACATTTAGGTTATTAGCGATCAATGGTAACATGTACTGCTTTCAGACGTATCCCTATTCCCTCTGGTAAATGTGATATTTTTGTTCAACGGTTATACATACGAACACTGTTAGAAACTTGAGGGTAATAACATGTCTGCAATACTGCTACCTCCAGACTTTACCGCAATTTGGTTTAACTCCCGTGGTAAGCGGTAATGAGTTGTCACTGGAAATTAACAATCACATTATTAACGTAGTGCCAGCAAAATATTTATAATACCAACATTAACTGGCTAGGCACGATATCACTAGACTCATCATTAGAAATACATACCCACTATAAGACTGGAGGTCAGAATAAGGAATGGAGGCATAAGACAATGGGCCTCAATCTGTTTATCAGTCAAACCCTTCTGTCATTGTCCTACATAACCATATTGACACAAGAGGGGTTTATGCTATAGTTAATTATATACAGGATTATCTAGGGTAGACACAGATACATAAGCACACCTTTCCCTGTTAATGATCTATAATATACCGCTTTGCATTGGGTAGTCCAATACTTAACAGTCTATTTGAGGTAGACCTCAGTGCTTAACGCTAAATGTAATACACTAGTCATAAGCAAGCCAATCCCAACATCAGCATGCCTGGCTTTATTTTTTTTTACTGCGAGAGTCAAGAGAGATTTTCCTAGCTGGGGCATAGATAGAGCACACTGCAAATATAGCCCACTTGTCCTGTCCAACCAACATTTTAATGGGTCCCCATTTACTTACATAGATTTATAAAAAATATGACCAGTTGGATAAATGAGAGCATCATAAAACTACATGTTTTAATTGTATAATCAGTACAAATGACGTCAATGCATTGTATAATATGTTATTTTTACACTTGTTGTAAAACATCAAAATGTTCAATAAAGCTCTTTGAAAATCAAAAAAAAAAAAAAAATCCCTCTGTAAAAAGTTCATTTGAAGAACAGAAATATTTAACCCCTTAACGACCAAGGACGTACGCCACACGTCCTCAAAAAAAAGTCAGTTAATGACCGAGGACGTGTGGCGTACGTCCTTGGTCTGGAAAGCAGCTGGAAGCGATCCTGCTCGCTTCCAGCTGCTTTCCGGTTATTGCAGTGATGCCTCGATATGGAGGCATCCTGCAATAACCCCCCTTGGCCATCCGATGCAGAGAGAGCCACTCTGTGGCCCTCTCTGCACCGGACATCGGTGGCCGGTATCGTTGGTGGGTGGGAGCAAGTCTGGGAGGCGGGTGGGCGGCCATCGGTGTGAAGGGGAGTGGGGCGGGATTGGGGGCGGGACAGGCGGGGGCGCGCACGGGAGCGCGCGCGTGCACAGGGGGCGGCGGGCGGGCGCGTGCACGGGGTGGGAGCGGGAGGGAACCGCTACACTGCAGCAAAAGTTAAGTTAAGAATAGTAAAAAAAAAAAACATTTAACTAAATAAATTATGATCTAAGGGTTCTGGAAGGGGTGGGGGGTTGTTCTGGGGGGGGGAGCTACACTACAGAAAAGGGCTATGAAAAAATGAATAAACATACTTTTGTTACTAAACTGGGTACTGGCAGACAGCTGCCAGTACCCAAGATGGCGCCCATTAAGGCAGAGGGGGTGGGTTAGAAAGCTGTTTGGTGGGGGATCAGTGAGGTTGGGGGCTAAGGGGGGATCCTACACAGCAGCATATGTAAATATGCCAAAAAAAAAAAAAGCCCCAATATAGCTTTTATTTTAGTACTGGCAGAGTTTCTGCCAGTACTTAAGATGGCGGGGACAATTGTGGGGTGGGGGAGGGAAGAGAGCTGTTTGGGAGGGATCAGGGGGTCTGATGTTTTAGGTGGGAGGCTGAGCTCTAAACTAAAGCTAAAATTAACCCTGCAAGCTCCCTACAAGCTACATAATTAACCCCATCACTGCTAGCCATAATACACGTGTGATGCGCAGCGGCATTTGGCGGCCTTCTGATTACCACAAAGCAACGCCAAAGCCATATATGTCTGCTATTTCTGAATAAAGGGGATCCCAGAGAAGCATTTACAACCATTTGTGCCATAATTGAACAAGCTGTTTGTAAATGATTTCAGTGAGAAACCTAAAATTGTGAAAAATGTAACGTTTTTTTTTATTTGATCGCATTTGGCGGTGAAATGGTGGCATGAAATATACCAAAATGGGCCTAGATCAATACTTGGGGTTGTCTACTACACTACACTAAAGCTAAAATTACCCCAAAAAGCTCCCTACATGCTCCCTAATTAACCCCTTCACTGCTGGGCATAATACACGTGTGGTGCGCAGTGGCATTTAGTGGCCTTCTAATTACCAAAAAGCAACGCCAAAGCCATATATGTCCACTATTTCTGAACAAAGGGGATCCCAGAGATTAATTTAAAATAATTTAAGCCATAATTGCACAAGCTGTTTGTAAATAATTTCAGTGAGAAACCAAAAGTTTGTGAAAAAATTAGTGAAAAAGTGAACATTTTTTTGTATTTAATCGCATTTGGCGGTGAAATGGTGGCATGAAATATACCAAAATGGGCCTAGATCAATACTTTGGGATGTCTACTAAAAAAAATATATATACATGTCAAGGGATATTCAGAGATTCCTGAAAGATATTAGTGTTCTAATGTAACTAGCGCTAATTTTGAAAAATAATGGTTTGGAAATAGCAAAGTGCTACTTGTATTTATGGCCCTATAACTTATAAAAAAAAGCAAAGAAGATGTAAACATTGGGTATTTCTAAACTCAGGACAAAATTTAGAAACTATTTAGCATGGGTGTTTTTTGGTGGTTGTAGATGTGTAACAGATTTTGGGGGTCAAAGTTAGAAAAAGTGTTTTTTTTTCAATTTTTTCCTCATATTTTATAATTTTTTTTATAGTAAATTATAAGATATGATGAAAATAATGGTATCTTTAGAAAGTCCATTTAATGGCGAGAAAAACGGTATATAATATGTGTGGGTACAGTAAATGAGTAAGAGGAAAATTACAGCTAAACACAAACACCGCAGAAATGTAAAAATAACCTTGGTCCCAAACGGACAAAAAATGTAAAAGTGCTGTGGTCATTAAGGGGTTGAAGAGTAAGAAAAGTATGAACAAGAAAATCAAGTCCGCTTTGAAATAGCAAGATACGACCCAGAGACAAGATAGTTCACAAGGATAATAGAGTTTTAATGAACTCCACCTGCTGGGGTGAGCTGTAGATTAAACATTCTGACCACATTACCAGAGAACCCAGGGAACACCCAGAGCCAGGCCCTGAAGTCACCTTTGGTTCTATCCAGCGAGACTACTTAACCATAAGAAAACAGACATGCAAATATTTTACCAATATAATCATTTTCATATACCATTTTGCAAGCCAATTTCCTATCATTTCTAGATGTTTTCTTTTTGGGTACCTCACACAATAATAGATGTTAATCGCAGGAAGGCCCAGTGGAGAAACTGGAAAATATAGTTGAATGGGCCATCTGAAGACCCAAGCCATCTATCAGACCATTATGGACTTTTTTATGGCTTCTATTGTAATGCAGCCAAAGAACACAATTTTAAAGGGGTAAATATTAAAGCTAATATAAGTGTATACATTGACTCTCATAGGGAGAGAGGCTTTAAGGCTCAGGGTTAGGTGGGTATTGCCACACTGTTTAGACCTATGCATGAGCTGCTTGATATAGGCCCCTTCACTTAAAGGGATACTAAACCCCATTTTTTTCTTTCATGATTCAGATAGAGCATGCTATTTTAAGTAACATTTTAATTTAATCCTATTTTCACATTTTCTTTGTTCTCTTGATATCTTTATTTGAGAAGCAGGAATGTAAAGCTTAGAAGCCAGCCTATTTTTGGTTTAGCACCTGGGTAGCGCTTGCTGATTGGTTGCTAAATGTAGCCACCAATCAGGAAGCGCTACCCAGGTGCTGAACCAAAAATGGGGCCCAGCTTAAAAAAAAGAAATATTTTTTTTTACAATAAAAAACGTTGGCCTGCCACTGCCTGCACTGATATCATGTGAGTGTGACATTGTGCTTCACTAGTGTCTCTGACTACAGGGGTTAGTGTTTCTGTTTTACCCATTGGTGTTTATGTGTGTGTGTGTGTATGTATGTATGTGACTGTATGTATATGTATGCATGTATGTGTGTGTGTATGTATGTATGTGACTGTGTGTATATGTATGCATGTATGTGTGTGTGTATGTATGCATGTGACTGTGTGTATATGTATGCATGTATGTGTGTGTGTGTATGTATGTATGTATGACTGTGTGTGTATTTATGCATGTATGTGTGTGTGTGTGTGTGTGTATGTTTGTAGAACCAGCAAATTACAGACCTTGTTACTACAGCATGGGGGGGGGGGTTAAACAGTGTCACTATACAGTACCAGTATATACAGTACGGGGGGGCTGGACCATGTCACAGACTACTGTGGTTACTTTATACTAGTACTCGGGCGGGTAGGGTCAGGCCAGCCATCTCACCGGCAGATTACAGACTGTGTCACTGACTCACTATATACAGTATTGGTGGGTTAAACAGTGTCACTATATACAGTAATAGGGGGTCAGACCATCTCACAGACTGTGGGCACAGGGTACCTCCTTTTGCAGACATGTAATCTGATTCACATTTTATTTCTGTGTAAAATGTAAAAAAAAAATATGTATCAAATTCACTTTTTTGGGGGGGAGGGCCCTTCTTAGATTCTTGCACCTGGGCCCTGTAGTTTCTAGTTACGCCTCTGCCGGCTTCTAAACTTATGTTCCTGCTTTTCAAATAAAGATATCAATAGAGCTATGAAAAATTTAAAATAGAAGTAAATTAGAAAGTTGCTTAATATTGCATACTCTATCAGGATCATGAAAGAAAAAAAATGGGTTTAGTATCCCTTTAACTGTTCTCCATCAAGAAGATACTGAAAAATAAATAGTAACACAAAACCTAGAATAGGATGGTTAAATCTAAGTATGATGATACTTGAAATACAGGGAGTGCAGAATTATTAGGCAAATGAGTATTTTGACCACATCATCCTCTTTATGCATGTTGTCTTACTCCAAGCTGTATAGGCTCGAAAGCCTACTACCAATTAAGCATATTAGGTGATGTGCATCTCTGTAATGAGAAGGGGTGTGGTCTAATGACATCAACACCCTATATCAGGTGTGCATAATTATTAGGCAACTTCCTTTCCTTTGGCAAAATGGGTCAAAAGAAGGACTTGACAGGCTCAGAAAAGTCAAAAATAGTGAGATATCTTGCAGAGGGATGCAGCACTCTTAAAATTGCAAAGCTTCTGAAGCGTGATCATTGAACAATCAAGCGTTTCATTCAAAATAGTCAACAGGGTCGCAAGAAGCGTGTGGAAAAACCAAGGCGCAAAATAACTGCCCATGAACTGAGAAAAGTCAAGCATGCAGCTGCCAAGATGCCACTTGCCACCAGTTTGGCCATATTTCAGAGCTGCAACATCACTGGAGTGCCCAAAAGCACAAGGTGTGCAATACTCAGAGACATGGCCAAGGTAAGAAAGGCTGAAAGACGAACACCACTGAACAAGACACACAAGCTGAAACGTCAAGACTGGGCCAAGAAATATCTCAAGACTGATTTTTCTAAGGTTTTATGGACTGATGAAATGAGAGTGAGTCTTGATGGGCCAGATGGATGGGCCCGTGGCTGGATTGGTAAAGGGCAGAGAGCTCCAGTCCGTCTCAGACGCCAGCAAGGTGGAGGTGGAGTACTGGTTTGGGCTGGTATCATCAAAGATGAGCTTGTGGGGCCTTTTCGGGTTGAGGATGGAGTCAAGCTCAACTCCCAGTCCTACTGCATCCCAGTCTGCATCCTTCAAGAAAAACATGATTTTCATGCAGGACAATGCTCCATCACACGCGTCCAAGTACTCCACAGCGTGGCTGGCAAGAAAGGGTATAAAAGAAGAAAATCTAATGACATGGCCTCCTTGTTCACCTGATCTGAACCGCATTGAGAACCTGTGGTCCATCATCAAATGTGAGATTTACAAGGAGGGAAAACAGTACACCTCTCTGAACAGTGTCTGGGAGGCTGTGGTTGCTGCTGCACGCAATGTTGATGGTGAACAGATCAAAACACTGACAAAATCCATGGATGGCAGGCTTTTGAGTGTCCTTGCAAAGAAAGGTGGCTATATTGGTCACTGATTTGTTTTTGTTTTGTTTTTGAATGTCAGAAGTGTATATTTGTGAATGTTGAGATGTTATATTGGTTTCACTGGTAAAAATAAATAATTGAAATGGGTATATATTTGTTTTTTGTTAAGTTGCCTAATAATTATGCACAGTAATAGTCACCTGCACACACAGATATCCCCCTAAAATAGCTAAAACTAAAAACAAACTAAAAACTACTTCCAAAAATATTCAGCTTTGATATTAATGAGTTTTTTGGGTTCATTGAGAACATGGTTGTTGTTGAATAATAAAATTAATCCTCAAAAATACAACTTGCCTAATAATTCTGCACTCCCTGTATTTCTTCAGGAGCCAGAAGTTTTACAGCTACCAAGCCAATTATTTTGAGAGACAGGGACACTGGAAGTGTGTAGTTGATTCAGGTGTTCATCATTACCACTGTGATAACGTGACTGGTAGAGAGATGTGTCACCTCAGTTAAAATAGGGAATTCCACTTTTCCAATAAATGACCCATTTCTCTCTTTGTAAAGTAAAGGTATTGATATTGGCTCTGTAACAAACCCAAGCTCCTTCATACAATATAGTGTCCAGTGGGGCAAATTATTATATTTTCTCACCTTGATCACTAGCATACTAGTGGAAGTGGGATACATGAACCCCTAATTTAAAAGAAGGCCTCACCTCCATTTCCATTGTCTATGTTAAATGTGTAACTATAGAAGCATCGCTAGCAGATCTCTTCTTTGAAAGGGACAGTCTACACCTTAGTCATCTTAAAATCTTACCCTTAGATTAAGCTGCAAATAGGCCTCCTGCACCCCTTTCTATATCTTGCAGCAGGAACTGTAAAAAAGTTATTTTAAAATGAATATTGTTTCTTGCCACTTTGAAATTGTTGCCAAGAACCGCTCACTGATGACATCATGATCTGGGCTACATCTAGGCAGTCTGCTGAATAGCAATGACAGTCTTTAGAATCCAACTAGTGAGCTTTGTATGATTGGACACCATATGGAGCCCAGATCATGATGTCATCAGTGGGTGAGGCTTGGCAGCCATTTTAAAGTAGCCAGAAATAATATTGATCTAAAATAACTCTTTTACAATTCCTGCTGCATGATATAGGAAGGGCACAGAAGGCCATTTGCAGCTTAATCTAAGGTAAAACTTTAAGACCACTGAGGTTTAGACTGTCCATTTAAATAAGAGGTCTCATTTTTTTATAAGTGATACACCGTAAGGCTGGAAAATTAGTTCTATAAGACCCAGTCACTCCCCCCCCTCCCCTCAAGCTAAAAAAAAGTGACTCTTCTTGTGGCCACTTCCTCATTACGTGTGATGTAATCACAACATGTGTGGGGATACTGAAAATGAGGAGGTACTTTAGGTTCTTGATTTTCTGGCACCCTTGTGCTGAATTAAATCTTTTCCGTATCAAGACCCCCTAAAATATCCCAATACACAACTGTTTTCTGATTTACCAACTCAATGACAGTGAGTGACAATTGTAATTAGGGAAAGGCATGGGTTAACCTATTGGATGCCAGAGAGCAGTATTTCACACCTTTGTTAATAGCAAAAAATAACAAAAAGTCCACAAGTCAAATAACAAGCAAGGAATCAAAACCAGAACTGGTAGTCAGACGAGCCGAGTCAGGAGCCAAAGCGGATAGTCAGACGAGCCGGAATCAGGAACAAGGAGAACAGCAGAGTCCGGAACAAGCCATGGATCAGGAACCAGGAGGGACGTCAGACAGCCAGGTAATACACAGGAGCTCTCACAAACAGGTCTGAGACAACGCAAGGGCAAAGCATACTGAACAGAGGCCCTTTAAATAATAAGTGATGACATCACAATTCTGAGACTGCATCCTGTCTCACACGGATGATGTACACCAGTCTAGCCACAAAAGGAAGTGCAGGAAATGAGCAGCATCACACACTATGCACCAGAGTCAGGAAGAGAGGTGAGTAAAATGGCTGCCAGCAGCACATGGCAAACAGATCAGGGAAAAAACCCTGACACAAGCTCCATTTATATCATGCAGTAATTAAAATACTTGCTAGGTTATGTAGCCCCAGTTCATGTATTGTGAACCCCCATTTTAATAACCCACGAGCCGCCACTGCAGACATACAGACACTGTTACACCCCAGACATACAAAAACTGTCACCTCCGGATAAACTCTGATATACAGACAAACAATACGTTGTTAATAGTGCTTGGGCACCTGTCAAAGGCTTTAAGGACAAGTTATGTTCCAAACACCAATAATAATGTATTTTATACCGCACTCCTGGTTAATGCTTATAAACCACACAATAAAATCAGGAGAGTCCCCCCCAATTCAGGGATAAAAACGGCATTATAACAGTATCGTTAGACATATCAAGAGAGCGTGTTGGCTGTGGCACCACTAAGCTTAGAAAAAACACACTAAGCCAGGGAGTGTGCTCTATGCAACCTAACAGTCAGGATAAGTATAGACAGTTTTAGTCTTGTAATTAAATAGGTCAGGGTGGGGGAGACAGCAGGCGGAACACAGGACTCTACTCCTACCTGGTAAGAAGTCTCTTAATTCCCGGCCGTAAGCAGCAACATCCACTCCAACTCGGTAGCCTGGTAGCCATGAGGATGGCCATACAAACTGAACAGACAGACTACGAGTCCGCTCCCTGGACTTGGCGCGGCAGAACAAGGCCCACATCTGTAATGCGTGCATATCCTTCAGTCTCAGAGACATGACATCACTGCTGGACTGTTAAAGCCCGTGCGGTGCAGCACTGTGTTATAGCGCCTGCGCACTGCGCAGGTTTATGCACGACTCGGCTGTTAGTTTTGGAAGCCGGGAGCCCTGCCCTGCTGACACTGCCTCTGTGCCTGGGTCCAGTGTGCTGAGAACACCCCGCATCTGCCAGTCTCCAGAAGCACATAATAAAAAAAAAAACATGTAATTGATGTTAATGTAGTGACTGTGGTGTCACCCCCTGGAAGGTGTCACCCGGGTGCGGTCTGCACCCCCCGCACCCCTAGTGACGCCACTGAGACTAGTTGGTAGTTTAAATTGAAGATCACAGAAACAGCAAGTTTTAACATAGGCCCAAAGCAGAACACTAAAGTCTAATTCAAGTTTTAGAATTATTTAGTAGGTTGCAGTAACAAATTCCAATGGATACTGATACTTGAATTGTGCAATACACCCAATGGTATAGAGGGTGAGACTGTTGCAGAATACCAAGTAGGTACAGCAAGCACCGCTGGTTTGATGAAGGCTGTCACTAGTAAAGTAGACACAGGATACTCATAAGGCACAGCATACCCAGCAGGTAATGTTGGTGAGACTGTCACAGGATACCAGGTAGGTACAGCTTTAGGAACAAGATAAGCATATGCAGGTACAATGTAAGTATGCTTGGTCTTTGGAACAAGGTAAGCATACACAGGTATCAGGTAAGTATGCTTGGCTTTCAGGAACCAGGAGAGCATATGCAGGTACAAAGTAGATAAGCAAGCTTTAGGAACCAGGTGAGCATATAATAACAGCCCAAAGTGATGGGCTGAGAGACATTTTATAGGAACTCCCACTCCAATAGCCTCCAGGTGGGAGTCCTAGGCTGTGCGCTGTCATGTGCGCCTATAGAGCTGCAGCAGCAGCTGTAGAAGTTGAGTCTTGGCATCCCTCCATGTGGGACACTGAGACTGAAGACATTACCCTTGGGGTTCCCCGCATTTTCTGTAATTTAAATCTTTCCACTACGAAGAAAAGTGGTGTACAAGTAAAATTCAATCTTTGAAATATACACATAATTTAAAAAGGAACAGCATAATATTAATTCATTAAAGGAAAATAAAATAGTGATCAAAAACACTGAGAAGGGCAGAGCCACTGTTGTGATGGTCAGGGGAGGAGACTTATTCTGTATTGGATGTAAATCCCCTGTTCAAAATACAAAGGGCCTGATATTCAAAAGCTCGCCGCTTAGGCGATATATATTGTAAAAAGTCTCGTCGGTACGGTAAGGCCCTTAAAACAATATTAGAAACACAAATTTTATCTTGAAACAAGCCTATGTTGCGATGCAGTGTTCTTTATGTGAAATAGAGACAATAAAAGGTCTAAAAAAATCCCATAAATGTTGTGTGATTTCTCTCTATACCACTTTTGAATTTTATTACAAGTCCAGATACTTCATATTTTGCGTTAACTTTCCTTTACTACTCAACTGCAGCTTTTTAAAGTAATATAAGATAACAGAACATTAAAACAACAGAGAAAAAAGAGACAATGCATAGTTAGCCAATGAAAAGACTAAATTGGAGAACCAGGTATAAAGTGACCAATCACTAATCAATAACTGTAGTTACCATAAACTGACCACTGAGCACCCCAACCTCCTCTTTCTTCTGCTGCTTAGCTGAAGATAAGTATTTAAGTTTTGTGCTTGCTTTCGGTCAAATAAATGTTTTTATTGTATTTCTTTTCTTTTTAAAAAATAATTATTCCTTTTGTCTTGCTTCTGCAAGCTATTTTTGTTTAATTAATTATATTTCTTATTAAATATACACCTTTTGTTTGAATTTATTTCTTTTCTGTATTTTTTTCCCCATTCTTTCTATTTACCTTATTTTCCCTCTTTTTTTTCCCTCTTTCTTTCGCTAACTTTTCTGGGTTTCCTAATAGACACAAAAAGGCCACCTTAAGTCTTCCCCTAGAAAAAATAAAGAATATAAAAAAGGAAATATCCAAAACAATTTCCAAACAGTCAGTTCCTATCCGTCAGATAGCCAGGATAGTAGGGTTACTCTTATCCTCTATCCAGGCTGTCTTTCCTGCCCCCCTTCATTATCGAGAACTTCAGACATTAAAAATGTCCTTCTTACAGACAGGATTTTCTTATTCTCACCCCATTCCATTATCATCAGAAGCCAAGGAGGAGCTTTCATGGTGGCTTTCCCACATGGAAGCCTGGAATTGGAGAGCAATTTTTGGCAAAGCTCCAGATTTAATTATAGAATCGGATGCAAGTCGTTCAGGCTGGGGAGCTCGTTGCAGACCATCTATAACAGGAGGCATATGGTCTCTTGGAGAAAAAGAACTTCATATAAATCGTCTGGAACTTTTGGCCGGTTCTTTTGCGGTCAAGAGTTTTGTGAAGTCTCATCTTCCCACCTCTATTCTTCTCAGGATGGACAACATTTCCACAGTTCGTTATCTAAATCATCTTGGAGGTACCAAGTCGAGAAATCTTTCCAACATCACCAAAGATTTAATTCATCTTTGTTTGGACAGGAATATCTCCATCAAAGCAGAGTATATTCCTGGTCTCTTAAATTCAGCGGCAGACTGGGGCTCCCGTTTTCTAAGAGACTCCAGCGATTAAATGTTGAACAGAAGATTTTTTTCTTTCAATTCAAGCTCTTCGCGGTCCCTTTTCTATAGATATCTTTGCGTCTTGTCTCAATTTTCAACTTCCTCAGTATTTCAGCTGGCGACCAGACCCCAACCCGTTAGCTATAGATGCCTTTCTTCAACTATGGCCGTCTCTCGGAGCTTATGCGTTCCCCCCTTTCTCTCTGATTGCCCGAACAATATCGATTGTTCGCAGGAATTTTCTCTCTCTGATTTTGATAACTCCCCTTTTGGCCAACTCAAGCCTGGTACCCCTCCCTTCCTGAGATGTCATACAAACTTCCCCTCCTTCTTCCCTCTTGTCAAGACCTTCTTCTAGATCCTGATGGCAATCCCCACAACCTCATAATCAACCAATCCCTCAGGTTGATAGCCTGGGCGATTATGGGGAAGTCAGAAATCTCTTCAGCCTTTCGGACGGAGCTAGAAGCCTCATACGTGAATCTTGGGCCCCGGGTACCCACAAATGCTATTTTTCTGCATGGTCCAGATGGTCTTGCTGGTGCATGCAAAACAAATTGGATCCCGTTTCAACTCTTTTATAACTAATATTTTGAATTTCTTGTACCACCTCTTCAATCGTGGCTTATCTTATAGAACTATACGTGTGTTCAGATCAGCTATCTCCGCTAAACATGATCCCATAAATAATTCCCCTGTAGGCAAACATCCTTTGGTTTGTCGTCTCCTTAAAGCCATAAGATTAAAAAGAACCTCCACTCCTAAGTATAACCGTTTTTGGAATGTAGACTTAATTTTTTCCCGTTTTAAATCTTGGCCCTCTAATCAACTTTTATCCCTTAAACAAATTTCTGTCAAACTAGCTACTCTTCTCAGTTTGATCTCTTTTGGTAGAGTTTCTGATGTTTGGGCTTTAAATTATAACTCTAAATGTTTTTCTCCTGAAGGCGTTACCTTTTTGCTATCTCGCAGAACTAAGACTTTGTCTTCTTCTATTTTCTATTCTTACCTTCCTTCCGAACCTTCCCTCTGTGTTGTTTCATGCTTGAAAGAGTCTAGAACTTTTTACTTTAGATCTTCTTTGTCTAATCAACTCTTTTTATCTTTTATTCTCTTTCACGATCCTGTCTCTTCTACTTCTATAGCGAGGTAGGTTAAATGGGCTATGTTGGAAGCTGGCATTGATTTGGCTTTTTTCACTCAGTTAGAGGATCAATGGCTTCTAAAGCCTTTTTAAAATCTGATCCTTTACAAGAAATTCTTAAAGCAGCTGACTGGTCCTCTGATTGCGTCTTCAAACACTTTTATTTCAAGCCAGTTTAGCATGCCTCGTTTAATCTTTTTTCTTAATCTGTTTTTCTTATTTTTTTTTTAAAATAATTTTTTTATTGAAGTTTAAGCATATAACATCTAAACAAACACTCGCCTTAAGGCAAAAGTTACAACAGAGAGAATAATACATTGTCTATAGAAAGGCATTATTGGGAAAGCAATATGCACATACAGCAAGATAAAATACATTTCAAGTCTGGTTATGAAGATAGACAATATCTTAGGCGAGATAAGATAGAACTTCTTTTTATATTACAGCGTATGAACTCCACATTCTAGTAAAATATTACCTAAAACCAAAATATCAGCCTGTGGAGGGTTAACATAAGTACCAGCCACTCTTGGGCCGTGATATATAGGGGGGAGGGGGATATTCAGCGGGTAAGCACCGCTATATGCATAGGAAAAGGGGTGGGGGGGCGGAGCCATATATAAGTGTAAGATTGTGAGAGTCATATATAAATACTCCGTCGATGTATGCCACAATTAAAAGCACTCATATGAGTATGTTATCTTTGCTTCAGCATAGAGTGTTTTTGGACCTGTTTATAAACTAGCTAAATTGTCAAACACCCGGTCATTTGGAGTCTAAGACATAAAAATGAACATATCACGTATATAGTATAACCTATACACTCCTCAACGGGGGTAGTTAGGGTTATAACGATTGGACATTTAAACTAGATTGTTTAACACCTAGACATCTAAAGTAGTAAGCAGCTTAGTCATATATCTTCAATAATGTGATATAGCCGGTATACTAAAAATAACTAATAACAGGGAGGGTTAATATTAAACCAAACTGCCTGCTGAGCTAGTAAGGGAAGAAAAGTCACCCATATAGCAGAGCATTATAACAAACTAAAACCTCAGTCTGAAGTATTCAAACGTATGGGCCCTCATTAGGTTATAGTAGGTCAGATTGAGCAAAAATGGGGGACAGTATCCTAGTAATAGCCAGGCATTAGTAAAAGATCAGTATTGTAAAGCTTCAAGTATTTGTGGGTATTGCAGGTATATATATTAGTAAAAATACAGACAGTCCCACCAAGTCTAGGGAGTCCCCTTGCACAAATAACAATGTATAAAAATAATATAAGTAAATGTATGAGCATGTTATTTCTGCTTCAGCACGGGGTGTCTATAAACCTGAATATAAACATATAAACTAGTTAGATTGTCAAGGACGTGGTCACGACTAAGACATGCATATGAGTACATCACTTATATAAAGAGCATAGTGAGTAGTAATTTGTAACAAAAGCTAAGGGTAGCCTTTAAAAGAGCATATGTATGTAGATCAAGTGCCAAGGGCATCTAAAGGGCTATTATAAACATCTATGCTAAAAATATAAATTTTTCAATGTAGGCGGAATGGAATATAGAATAATTACTTTTAGACCAAGGGGAGCCTAATTTGATATATCTTAGATGTATAGTTAGATAGTATACATAGTAAATGGAGTCTTGTGCTCAGCAATTTGGGAGTGAAGTACCACCTATAGGCATACTCCAGAACAGCAAGACACATAGCTTATGGCCAGAGAAAACCACTGGGATAGAAGTTAGCTAAACTTAAAACACAAAACAGATTAACTTACATGTAAAGGGGAACAGAAGTTTGTCCCAATGTGAGAATATGCAATAAAACAGTGTAAGAGGATAGCAGTCCTTCAGGCTCAATACATTTTCTAGGGTTTTTTAGACACTACCTGAGTTGTATAGAACAAGTCAATAAAAGCTAGCAATGTAGGCTAACTACAGGGAATCATAGATATCAGCCTCAATAGTTTTACAGACCTTATATCTTTTTTTGTATGTAATGTAACAGGTAATTATCTAAGTGCCTATTAGTTCTAGAAGGGGATCATTAAATAAAGTATTCACATGTTTTTTTAATTAGTAATAAAATAGTAATATTGTCTCAGATACAACATATGAGACAAAAGGATAAGATGCAATACTCTATTATCTATAAGTTGGACACCATTCAGTATTATATACTTAAGAAGACTACTATGCCTATGTGATTATGTTGTTTTCTATATTCTCACATACATAAGATGACTTGAAGGGTTTAGTGTCTAAGCGCAAATTTTCCAGCTCGCACTGGTATAGTGCAACATATCAAGGAGAAGTGTCTCTGCAATAATATTTATAAGAATTGTCTCTATGTAGATAGGAGATCTTAACAAGCCTTGGAACAGGGAGAAGTGCATAATCACCATGAGGGTATACTTAGAAAAGTCCTATAGGGCAGTACAGACCTTCCTCGCATGAAGGGTATTAACCTGAGTCTATCCAATGCCCATTCTGTGGGAGCCGATGTTTAAAAGGATAGCACACGAGCCTGACAGCTGCTCAGAGGGGTCAGCGTTGTTAGGGAGAGGGTTAACGAAGTAGCCTGATCTCCGTTGAGCTGGAATGAGGTGATTGATGTAGGAGCCAAATCGCGTTTCAGAACCACCTTGCGCAGCTTTTCTCCGCTCAGCTCCCGGTTCAGCTGAGAGCTGCACTGGATCAATGGGCTTTGTGAGATCGGCAAGGTACAGATCATGTGGCTCCATATCGTGAGTGTCCCCATTTACCAGTGTCATCCTTTTTCTCAATTGCCAAGTAGCAGCGGGGTATATACTTGTAGGGGATAGTGTCCCCCCATTTAACTCAAACACCTTTGGCAATAATGATGTCTGTTGTGTACGTGCGGTGCGGCAGTACTGCTCTGATAGAATCTCCCATACCTTATGATCGGCCGCATGATTGTTCACCTCCACACCTCTGGCTTCTGCTGCTCTCAGTGTTCTCAGCTGAGGAGGTGTTCGTTCGCCGCATGGGCTGCCAGAAAAAGCGCTCCCCTCTGTCAGAATGTAGATCACTGCAGGTGGCCTGCATTTCGTCGCCATATGGTGAGGCCGTGAGCGGCTCGTAGTTTGCTGCACATTTAGTTTACTTCTCTGATGGGTCTCAGATTTTTCAGACAGCTTTGTCCGGGTGAGGAGAGGGAGCTGACTTTGGGATCTAGCGGGCATTAACGAGGGTTTTGGTCCATCTATGGAGAGTCCTGGTATTGTACCGCCATCTTGCATGCCATGTGAGGTGGAGACAGTGTTGGATAATTGCGCCAGAAGTAAGCTTAGTTCTGAGTAGTGGTCTTCCAAAAGCTCACAGATGGTCTCTTCAAAGTGGTGCAGAGCGGCATCCATGGCCATGTCGCAGTTATTGTAGGGAATATGCTTTGTAGTAGCAATATGGAGTCGAGATCATATAATCACAGCAGGCGTTATAGGTCAAAACAATTAAGGTTGCTTAAAAAGCTTCAAAATCAGAAAATAGTGGGTTTTTGCTCCGGAGGATATTCCAAAATATAGTTATCTCCTATCACTAGAGTTTTCAGCCGTGTAGCTTACTATAAAGTTAGTTAAATACCCATTATTGAAAAGTTTAAACTAGAGAGCTCCCAGCACACACGTCTGTTCCCTTTGCTGGCAAGCTCCGCCCCCCTGTTTTTCTTATTTTGCTTTAAACTAGCAAAATATGAAGTCTCTGGTTTTGTAATAAAATTCAAATTATCCTAGCTTTGTGATGGAATACTCTAGATTTTATTAAAGACACAGAGACAAATATTTTTCCTCCGCTTAACTTACCCCTCCCTATGTATTATATATTTAATATTATTTTATATATTTAGCTTCCATCTGATCAATCTGCAGTCATCAATTCCGGATTTGCTCCTTCTACCAGCTCTCCTTCTACTTTAAAGAAGAGATGGATCAAAAGAATTTCCTATTTGTTCTCAGCATCTGATAATACTTTGTGTCAAGTTCTTTCCAGATTCATCTACATACTCTGGTTCCTAGTCATCTGTACATCCATCATGGGACTTTTTGGACTTTGTTGTTGTATTGGGAAGTTTTTTGTTTTTTTTGAGCATCAAGCAAGAAAGAGGAGGTTGGGGTGCTCAGTGGTCAGTTTATGGTCACTACGGTTACTCTGATTGGTCACTTTATACCTGGTTCTCTAATTTAGCATTTTCATTGGCTAACTATGCATGGTCTCTTTTTTCTCTGTTATTTTAATGTTCTGTTATCTTATATTACTTTAAAAAGCTGCAGTTGAGTAGTAAAGGAAAGTTAAAGCAAAATATTCGACTCTTTGTCTTTAATAAAATCTAGATTATTCCGTCACAAAAAAATTACTAGAAATATGAGGTAAAGGTTGAACCAACGTAAATTCAATATAAGATGTGGGGACAAAACTACTCCAGTTTCAGGACATTTTCTATTAGCTGGTCATAATATGTCAGCTAAAATGGCAGATACTAGATAATATTGATTCCCTAGGAGAGAGGGCAACAGGTAACTATTACTTAAACAGAAGGAATCCTAATGGAACCAAAAGGGTTAAATAAAGAGTTGGACAAGTCAGTTTTTCCTTAAAGATCAAGTATTATATATTGGAAATTGTTATTTTATGGTTAATGAAGGCTATATGGGTCATGAATTGTGACCCCTTGCATTAGGTTAATATTTCTTTTGTGTTGCAACAATGTAATGTAAATGAGGTTAACAAATTAGGACCTAGATTATGAGTGGAGTGCAAAAATGTGTGCTGGTATTACAAGTTAAGTGCATTGCGAATGCGACCTCGCTTTGAATTGACTTGAAGCCTTGCGCTCATGAGAGCGGGCTTCCATAGGCTCCAATGGGAGCATCGTACTCATGCCGTAAGACACGGAAAAACAGCTAGCGCTGTGCAGGGGGTAAGTATATACACTGTATTAACACATACATATATATGTATATAAGCATATACAGTACATAGTATATATGTACAGTTGAAACACAGTCCCCATAGACTACAAAGTAAAGGCAGTTTCAGTGCCATTTTTTTTTTCTAACACCCCACATACCCCTCACGTTAACCCCTTACAAGTGCTTTGTGCTTTTTTTTTTTAAATAAAGATGCCAATATTTTTTTTAAAGGAACAGTCTAGTCAAAAATAAACTTTCATGATTCAGATAGGGCATGTAATTTTAAACAAATTTCCAATTTACTTTTCTCATCAATTTTACTTCTTTTGGTATTCTTAGATGAAAGATAAACCTAGGTAGGCATTTCTTAGTCCTTGAAGGCCACCTCTTATCTGAATGAATTTTTACATTTTATTCACAACTAGAGGACGGTAGTTCATGTGTGCCATATTGATAACATTGTGCTCATGCCGTGGAGTTACCTAGGAGTCAGCACTGATTGGCTAAAATGCAAGTCTGTCAAAAGAACTGAAATAAGGGAGCAGTCTGCAGAGGCTTAGATACAAGGGGCAAGATTACATATGCGGCGTCGCCCGCAAAATCCAGCAACGCCGGTGTTTAGTCCGGTTTTGCTATCACATATACGGTGCAGTATATAAATGCGGAGCATATATTTCACCCGTCGCCCGCTAATTTTACTCCTGTAAGCTAACATAGAACCGCGTTGCAAGTTGGTATCACATATTCAGCATAAGGACTCACGTGGCAAAAATGGAGAAATTTTACTCCATTTTCATCTCACCACACATAGGCAGACGCTGCAATCCTTGCGCTGAAAATGTGTGCACCGTAACTCCCTGAAAATATAAACTAACACCTAACGCATGCGCAATACCTGTCGACCGCAATCCCCCACCACAATAACTAATCAAGTACATTAACCCCTAATCTGCAGAACCCCAACATCGCAATATGCCTAATTCAACTATTAACCCCTAATCTGCCATTGCTATCTACCTAATAAAAGAATTAACCCCTAACTTGCCTTTCACCCACATCGCAATCTACCTAATAAAAGTATTAACCCCTAATTCCGCCAACCCCAACATCGCAAAGTAACTAAAAAAATGTATTAACCCCTAACACACCAACCTCCCACATCACAAAGTAACAAATTAACTTATTAACCCCTAAACCGCCAAACCCCCACATCGCAATAAACCTAATAAATCTATTAACTCCTAAACCGCCAACCCCCCACAACGCAAATAACAAACACCTAGATTACAAGTTTTGCACATTTAGAGGGTGCAAAACGAATGCAACAAAAGTTGTGTTATTTCACCCTTCATAGCGCTGCCATTACAAGTTTTTGAAAAGCCTCCTTGTGCGTGCGATATGATTGCGATGAGCTCCATACCGCACAAAATCCAAGGGCTGCTTTGACGTGCTTGTGCACGCTTTCCCCATAGACATCAATGGGAAGAAGGTGTTTGAAAAAAAACTAACACCTGAAGTGCGGAATGGCGATCACCATAACGCAAACCCATTGATGTCTATGGGGGAAAAAAAGTTAAGTTTAAACCTAACACCCTAACATAAACCCCTACAATAAACACCCCTAATCTGCTGCCCCCGTCATCGCCAACACCTACATAAACTTATTAACCCCTAATCTGCTGCTCCCAATATCGCCACCACTATAATAAAGTTATTAACCCCTATTCCGCTCCCTGACATCGCCACCACCTAAATAAAGTTAACCCCTATTCCACCACTCCCCGACATCGCCGCCATTAAATAAAGTTATCAACCCCTAAACGTCTGGCCTCTCACATTAGAGATAAACTTACAGAACAAAAGTCAAACATTAGACGCAAAATCAAAGAAGCGCTTGTTTCCTCTCACTTCCTCTCCAGGGGACATAACATCAGCCAGCTTCGATTTCAGGTTATCGAACAAGTGGCTGTCCCTAGGAGAGGAGGTGACAGGGAACACCTTCTAAAAATAAGGGAGATGTATTGGATAAATAAATTGGACACTATGATACCTAAAGGTCTTAACAAATACTTTGATTGGGATTTATTTTTGTAAAATGACATATATCTGTTGTGTTAAATTCTGTTGTTTTTAAAAAATGGTATATAATGGTTTTACTTTACCTATGTTTTTAACTTTTTTTAGTTTGGCACATTAAGGGTTAATATTGAAGTTGAAAGATGTAATACCAATATGTTACCAGTAGATGTCACTATAATGTTACCTAGAACTCTGCATTATCCAGGTGAGGATATAAAAGGTACAAACCTGTATGCAATCAGTGTACATGACTAAGAGCCTATTGTAGGTTCGAAACGTTGTTCCTGTAAACTTTTGGACCCAACTAATGAGAATTAAGGTCTTTTAAACAAAGATTTCTTCTGGTGGCTGGAGTGCTTTGGATATATGACTATTTGGATTGACAAGATTTGGCAAATCTTACTCCGTGCCCCACAAATAGGTGTGCTGTTCCTCCAACATCACTGCCACTAAATAAACCTATTAACCCATAAACCGCCAGCCCTCCACATCACAAAAAAACTAAATTAAACTATTAACCCCTAAACCTAACAACCCCCTAACTTTAAATTAAAATTACAAGATCCCTATCTTAAAACAAATAAAAACTTAACTGTGAAATTAAAAAAACTAAGTTAAAACTATATATTAAACTAACATTACTATTATACTAAAATTAAAATAACTACACATTAAATAAACTAAATTACACATTAAAAAACAACTACTAAGAAAATGTAAATCTAAAATTACAAAAAATAAAAAATACTAAATTACTAAAAAATAACTAACACTAAATTACAAAACATAACAAACACTAAATTATGAAAAATAACAAACAAAATTATCCCAAATAAAACAATTACACCTGATCTAATAGCCCTATAAAAAAGCCCCCCCCCCCAAAAAAAATATAAAAAAACTAATTCTAACAAAAATCTAATCTACCCATTTCCCTGAAAAGGGCATTTGTATGGGCATTGCCCTTAAAAGGGCATTCAGCTCTTTTTCATTGCCCTGAAAAGGGCATTTAGCTCTTTTAAGAAAGCCCAAAACCCTAATCTAAAAAAAAACGCACCCAAAAAAGTTTTAAAAAACCTAACACTAACCCCCGACGATCCACTTACAGTTTCTGAAGTCCGGACATCCAGGTGGCGAGAAGTCTTCATCCAGGCGGCGACGTCTTCATCCATCCAGGCGGCGTCTTCTATCTTCATCCAGGCGGCATCTTCTATCTTCATCCTGGTGGCGTCTTCTATCTTCATCCCGGAGGCGCGAAGCGGGTCCATCCTTCAAGACATCCGGCACTGTCGCCGCCGTACACTGAATCTTCATTGCAAGGGAGCCTTTTCAAAATGCCGTCCCTTGCATTCCTATTGGCTGATTTGATTTTTGAAATTCAAATCAGCCAATAGGATGAGAGCTACTGAAATCATATTGGCTATTCAAATCAGCCAATAGGATGAGAGCTACTGAAATTCTATTGGCTATTCAAATCAGCCAATAGAATTTTAGTAGCTCTCATCCTATTGGCTGATTTTAACAGCCAAGGGGATTTCAGTAGCTCTCATCCTATTGGCTGATTTTAATTTAAAAAATCAAATCAGCCAATAGGAATGCAAGGGGCGCCATTTTGAAAATGCTCCCTTGCATTGATAATTCAGTGTACCGCAGCGACCGTATGAAGAGGACGATCCTCACCGGATGTCTTATTGACGCATGCTCCTCTCTCAGATGCCAGTCCGGATTCCTGTGGCACGAATCCTGCGCCTATGTAAGTAACTCAATAACGATCTATCACTGCCCAAGTGTAGGTGTTACTTTGTGTGCTCCTGGGTGTGATAGATCGTTAGTTTCTGGATTGCCTTATTGTTGATGAACCCTGCCTGTCTAACTACTCTACTTGATTAACCCCTATTGCTCTGGATTGCCTTATTGTTGATGAACCCTGCCTGTCTGACTACTCTGCCTGATTACCCCCTATTGCTCTGGATTGCCTCTCTGTTGCCAAACCCTGCCTGCCTGACCATTCTAGTGGTGTACCTTTGGACTGCTTTACCGTTGCCAAACCCTGCCTGTCTGACTATTCTAGTGGTTTACTCCTGAACTGCCTTTCTCTGACTCCCTGCCTGTTGCCGCCGAAGACTATCCTGTCAGTGGTGAGTGCCGCTTACCTCATCTTGCAAACTTTCTGTGCTCTGGGATATTCCCTATCATTCCGGCTCGACGCCGGGATAAGAAGACCACTGGCCGAGTTTGGTCTGATAGTGGAATATCCCACAAGCATTACATTATACTTGGGCCATGGAGCCAAATGAGATAGCAAGAGCGATTTATCTTCAAGGACAGATGTTGTGAACCCATACCACACAGTTGCAGAGTGTGGTTTCCAAACTAGAGGCTATAACCGCTCAACTCTCTTCACTAGTTGCAGCAAGGAATACCGCTCCTGTTGTTGTACCGCCAGTCTCTGCTTCTAGTACTGAGGCTTCTTCCCCTGCTTCTGGAAGTATACCCGGATACCATTGTCTGACAAGTATGAAGGTACTAATGATTGTAGGTAGTGATGTCGCGAACCTAAAATTTTGCGTTCGCGAACGGCGGACGCGAACTTCCACAACTGTTTGCGAACGGGCGAACAGGGCGAACTGCCATAGACTTCAATAGGCAGGCGAATTTTAAAACCCACAGGGACTCTTTCTGGCCACAATAGTGATGGAAAAGTTGTTTCAAGGCGACTAACACTTGGACTGTGGCATGCCGGTGGGGGATCCATGGCAAAACTCCCATGGAAAATTACATAGTTGATGCAGAGTCTGGTTTTAATCCATAAAGGGCATAAATTACCTAACATTCCTAAATTATTTGGAATAACGTGCTTTAAAACATCAGGTATGTACACTACTGTTACACCAGATATGAGTTGCACTGGGGTGACACTGTGCCCTGGCAGGCAGGCACTGAAACGCACACGTGTGAAGGAAACTGACTGCTATTATTTAACACAGTGAAAAAAGTGGGTTTTTTTTTTTGGTTTTTTTTAAATCTACACTACTGTTACACCAGATATGAGTTGCACTGGGGTGACACTGTGCCATGGCAGGCAGGCACTTAAACGCACACGTGTGAAGGAAACTGACTGCTATTATTTAACACAGTCAAAAAAGTGTTGTTGTTTTTTTAATCTACACTACTGTTACACCAGATATGAGTTGCACTGGAGTGACACTGTGCCCTGGCAGGCAGGCAGGCACTTAAACGCACACGTGTGAAGGAAACTGACTGCTATTATTTAACACAGTCAAAAAAGTGTTGTTTTTTTTTAAATCTACACTACTGTTACACCAGATATGAGTTGCACTGGGGTGACACTGTGTCCTGGCAGGCAGGCACTTAAACGCACACGTGTGAAGGAAACTGACTGCTATTATTTAACACAGTCAAAAAAGTGTTGTTGTTTTTTTAATCTACACTACTGTTACACCAGATATGAGTTGCACTGGAGTGACACTGTGCCCTGGCAGGCAGGCAGGCACTTAAACGCACACGTGTGAAGGAAACTGACTGCTATTATTTAACACAGTCAAAAAAGTGTTGTTTTTTTTAAATCTACACTACTGTTACACCACATATGAGTTGCACTGGGGTGACACTGTGCCCTGGCAGGCAGGCACTTAAACGCACACGTGTGAAGGAAACTGACTGCTATTATTTAACACAGTCAAAAAAGTGTTGTTTTTTTAAATCTACACTACTGTTACACCAGATATGAGTTGCACTGGGGTGACACTGTGCCATGGCAGGCAGGCACTTAAACGCACACGTGTGAAGGAAACTGACTGCTATTATTTAACACAGTCAAAAAAGTGTTGTTTTTTTTTAAATCTACACTACTGTTACACCAGATATGAGTTGCACTGGGGTGACACTGTGTCCTGGCAGGCAGGCACTTAAACGCACACGTGTGAAGGAAACTGACTGCTATTATTTAACACAGTCAAAAAAGTGTTGTTGTTTTTTTAATCTACACTACTGTTACACCAGATATGAGTTGCACTGGAGTGACACTGTGCCCTGGCAGGCAGGCAGGCACTTAAACGCACACGTCTGAAGGAAACTGACTGCTATTATTTAACACAGTCAAAAAAGTGTTGTTTTTTTTAAATCTACACTACTGTTACACCACATATGAGTTGCACTGGGGTGACACTGTGCCCTGGCAGGCAGGCACTTAAACGCACACGTGTGAAGGAAACTGACTGCTATTATTTAACACAGTCAAAAAAGTGTTGTTTTTTTAAATCTACACTACTGTTACACCACATATGAGTTGCACTGGGGTGACACTGTGCCCTGGCAGGCAGGCACTTAAACGCACACGTATGAAAGAAACTGACTGCTATTATTTAACACAATCAAAAAAGAGTTGTTTTTTTTAAAATCTACACTACTGTTACACCACATATGAGTTGCACTGGGGTGACACTGTGCCCTGGCAGGCAGGCACTTAAACGCACATGTGTGAAGGAAACTGACTGCTATTATTTAACACAGTCAAAAAAGTGTTGTTTTTTTTAAATCTACACTACTTTTACACCACATATGAGTGGTGGCACTGGGCAAGTGGGCACAGTATATGCAACTGCAATTAGATTACACAGGGAAAAAAAAGCAGCCCTAAAAAGGGCTTTTTGGGGTGCTGTCCTTACAGCAGAGATCAGATGGGTCCTTCAGGACTGTAGTGGACACTGAATACACTAGCCTAGCTATAGATTTCCCTACTAAATCAGCAGCAGCTACACTGTCCCTCCTCTCACTAACAATGCAGCTTCCGAATGAATCTAAAATGGATGCTGTCCAGGAGGTAGGAGGGTCTGGGAGGGAGGGTCTGCTGCTGATTGGCTGGAATGTGCCTGCTGACTGTGGGGTACAGGGTCAAAGTATTACTCAATGATGACGAATAGGGGGCAGATCGAACATTGCATATGTTCGCCCGTCGCGGCGGACACGAACATGCTATGTTCGCCGAGAACTATTCGCCGGCAAACAATTCGTGACATCACTAATTGTAGGGGTTTTCTTAACCAATGCAGTCTGCACTTCCGCAATGATCCTCACACCTTTCAATCTCACCAGTCAAGGGTCACCTTTATCATTTCCTTACTGAAAGACAAGGCCCTAGCCGGGGTCTCTCCCCTTTTGGAACAGAACACTCCGCTCCTGAACGATGCTGATGCATTCATTTCTGCACTTACTTCTGTGTTTGGGACTGGCCATACTTCTGCTGCAGAATTTTCTCTCCTAGATCTTCTCCTGGGCAATAGAACTGTGGCACAATTTGCTATTGAGTTTCGCACCATAGCACTAGAGACCAGTTGAGATGGCAGTGCCCTCAAAGCAGCCTTTAGAAGGGGTCTGCATGTACGCATCAAATATTAACTCACTTATAGTTATATTCCCTCTTCTTTGGCTGACTTTATAACACTTTGTATCAGTTTAGACTCTCGCTTCCAGGAGAGACAAGCCAAGAGAGACAGAACTCAGAGAATCCATCCCTCCCGTCCTAACTCCCACCAACTAAAGAACTGTGCCATTCGGCCTGGAAAAGTCAATGCTTAGGGGATAACACTGGGGTACCTCTAAGCATGATCACTACAAAATCCCCTCACTCCTTTCGGATTCTGGTACCTGTTACTCTTACCTTTCTTCAGAATTCTGTCCACACTAAAGCCTTCATTGACTTGGGGGCAGCTGGAATCTTTTTGGATTACCGTTTTATGATGCAAGCCAGCTTGCAGATAAGACATTGTGTCAAAATAACTACTCTGGATGGCACCTCCCTTGGTTCAGGGTTGATCCATTTTGAGTCAGCACCCCTGACCCTAACTGTGGGAGTCCTTCAGCTGCAGTTCAAGGTCATTCATTCTCCAGCACAACCTGTCCTCTTTGGTCTTCCTTGGCTTCATATACATAATCCGCAGTTCGACTGGGCTGAAGGACAACTGGCCTCCTGGGGTACCTCCTGTTTCCACTCCTGCCTTGCTAAAGTCACTAATCTGCTCCAAATTCCCATAGCCAGTCTTCAGACTCCTTCAAACCTTCCCTCAGTATATGCGGACTTTGCAGATGTTTTTGAGAAGAAAGCAGCCAAAGTCCATGGAGGAGTACATCCAAGAGAACCTTGCTAAAAGTTTTCTCCTGCTGGGGCAGGCTTCTTTTTCGTCAGTAAGAAGGATGGTGGGCTCAGACCCTGTATCAATTACAGAGCTTTGAACAACATAACTATCAAGAATCGCTATCCCATTCCTTTGATCACTGAACTGTATGACTCACTCCAGGGTGCTAGCTTCTTCACCAAGCTGGACTTATGTGGGGCATACAATCTGATTCGTATCTTCCCAGGCCACGAATGGAAGACCGCCTTAAACACAAGATCAGGGCATTACGAATACCTTGTAATGCCCTTTGGGCTGTGTAATGCCCCTGCAGTCTTCCAGGCATTTGTCAACAATGTCTTCCATGACCTCCTCAATCGCACTGTCATCGTCTACCTGGATGACATCCTTGTTTTCTCTTCCACTTTGAAGGAGCATCATAACATGTGAGACAGGTACTTCAACATCTCAGAGACAATTCTTTGGTAGTCAAGCTAGAAAAGTCTGAGTTTGATCAAGTTCAGATCCAGTTAATTGGTTATGTCATCTCGAAGGAGGGTTTTGCCATGGATCCTGCTAAACTCACCGGAGTTTTAGATTCGCCTCAACCTACTTCATTAAAGGAATTACAGAGATTCTTGGGGTTCTCCAATTATTGCAACAATGTAGCATGAAACACAGCACTCACCGCACAGCAAGGAACAGGTTTACCAAAACCTCCTGAAGTCTCCGTGGGCTCCGATATCCTTTTTGTACCTCTAAACCTATGCACTCCTGTGCTATCCTGGGCTCATGATAGTAAACTCTCAGGACATCCTGGTTTGACAAGGACTTTTAAGCGTCTTTCCCAACATGTATGGTGGCCTACTGTGAAGTCTGACACTCAGGATTATGTGAAAGCCTGCCCAACATGTGCTGCCAACAAAACTCCCCGATCCTTGCCCCCTGGCTTGCTCCAACCATTGTCCATTCCCAAACAACCATGGACATACATAACAATGGACTTCATTGTGGACATGTGGTGGATCGATTTTCCCGAATGGCTCATTTTGTGCCCTTAACAAAACTGCCTTCTGCCCAGGAATTATCATCTCTTTTTCTCTTGCATGTGGTATGACTTCATGGCATTCCTGTGAATATTGTTTCCGACAGAGGTCCGCAATTCATCTCTGCCTTTTGGAGAGCCTTTTGCAAGTTGATTGGAACCACTGTTTCCATGTCTTCTGTCTACCATCCTCAGACCAATGGACTTACTGAGAGAGTAAACCAGGATCTCGAGGCATACCTTAGAGCCTTTGTCAATTCACTCCATGTCAACTGGTCTGACTTGCTGCCCCTAGCCGAGGTGGCGATGTTCTCCATTTCAAGCTGCAGCAGGGTATCAACCTCGTGTCTTCCCTCTTTCTGCTCAGTCCACTGGGGTTCCTGCTGCAGACTGACACGTTACTGAACTTAGCACTCATTGGTAACATATTCGCTCTTAGCTATGTTTAGCTGTCTCTAGAAACAAGAAGTTTGCTGATCATCATAGAGCTTCTTTACGTGCCATCTTGGTAGGTGAACATGTTTGGGTCTCTTCTCGACATATTCATCTACGTCAACCCTGTCACAAATTAGGGCCCAAGTTTATCGGTCTTTACAAAGTCCTGAAAAGACTGTCTCCTGTTGCCTACAAAGTGGCCTTGCCCAAAACCCTGCGCATACACCCAGTCTTTCACATCTCTCTACTCAAGCCTTACATCAATCCTGGACTCCAGATACAGGTGCAGACAACTACAGTATCTTGTACACTGGAAAGGTTATTATGTGGCGGATCGTTTCTGGGTTCCTGCCCGTGATGTACATGCTCCATGCTTTGGTCTCCAGATTCCATGTTGCTCATCCTTTGAAGCTGACTCTGGCTCCCGGAGGGAACCCTTGGGAAGGGGGCTATGTCACAGTGCGCCGCTCTAGCTGTTGCTAGGGGCACGGCATCTGTTTCCCTGCTCGTTTTCAGGGGCTGTGTCAGCTCTCATTGGGTGCGGTGCTGACATCATCGCGGCACGCTCCTCTCTCAGATGCCGGTCCGGATTCCTGTGGCACGAATCCTGCGCCTATGTAAGTCGCTCAATAACGATCTATCACTGCCCAAGTGTAGGTGTTACTTTGTGTGCTCCTGGGTGTGATAGATCATTAGTTTCTGGATTGCCTTATTGTTGATGAACCCTGCCTGTCTAACTACTCTACTTGATTAACCCCTATTGCTCTGGATTGCCTTATTGTTGATGAACCCTGCCTTTCTAACTACTCTACTTGATTAACCCCTTTTGCTCTGGATTGCCTTATTGTTGATGAACCCTGCCTGTCTAACTACTCTACTTGATTAACCCCTATTCCTCTGGATTGCCTTATTGTTGATGGACCCTGCCTGTCTAACTACTCTACTTGATTAACCCCTATTGCTCTGAATTGCCTTATTTGTTGATGAACCCTGCCTGTCTGACTACTCTGCTTGATTAAGCCCTCTTGCTCTGGATTGCCTTATTGTTTATGAACCCTGCCTGTCTGACTACTCTGCCTGATTAACCCCTATTGCTCTGGATTGCCTCTCTGTTGGCAAACCCTGCCTGCCTGACCATTCTATTGGTTTACCTTTGGACTGCTTTACCGTTGCCAAATCCTGCCTATCTGACCATTCTAGTGGTTTACCTTTGGACTGCCTTACTGTTGCCTAACCCTGCCTGTCTGACCTTTCTAGGGGTTTACCCCTGAACTGCCTTTCTCTGACTCTCTGCCTGTTGCCGCCAAAGACTATCCTGCCAGTGGTGAGTGCCGCTTACCTCATCTTGCGAACTTTCTCTGCTCTGGGATATTCCCTATCATTCCGGCTCGACGCCGGGATAAGAAGACTGCTGGCCGAGTTCAGTCTGATAGTGGAATATCCCACAAGCATTACAAATGCCCTACAAAAGGCCCTTTTAAGGGGTATTGGTAGTTTATTGTAGGCTAGGTTTTTTTTTATTTTGGGGGGGCTTTTTTTTATAGGGCTATAAGATTAGGTGTAATTGTTTTTATATTGGATCATTTCGTTTGTTATTTGTTGCAATTTAGTGTTTGTTATTTTTTGTAATTTAGTGTTAGTTATTTTTGTAATTTAGTATTTTTTTTTTGTAATTTTAGATCTACATGTTTTTTAGTAGTGTTAGTTTTCTTTAATGTGTAATTTCGTTTATTTAATTTGTAGTTATTTTAATTTTAGTATAATAGTAATGTTAGTTTAATATATAATTTAAACTTAGTTTTTTTTAATTTCACAGGTAAGTTTTTATTTATTTTAGATAGGGATCTTGTAATTTTAATTTAAAATTAGGGGGTTGTTAGGTTTAGGGGTTAATAGTTTAATTTAGTTTTTTGCAATGTGGGGGGCTGGCGGTTTAGGGGTTAATAGTTTTTTTAGTGGCGGTGATGTGGGAGGCCAGAGGTTTAGGGGTTAATAACTTTATTTAGTAGCAGCGATGTTGGGGAGCGGCGGAATAGGGGTTAATATATTTATTATAGTGTGGGCGATGTTGGGGTGCAGGGGAATAGGGGATAATAACTTTATTATAGTTGCGGGAAAGTCGGGGAGCGGCGGAATAGGGGTTAATAAATTTTATTAGATAGCGGAAAGGCTTTTGTCGGTATAGGCTGGAACGCAAGTATTTTAGCCTCACCGCACAACTTGTAATACCAGCGCTATGGAAATCCCACACAAAAACATTGCGTTACAGGCTAAGATGCTTGCGGTATAGCTATACCGACAAGACTCGTAATGGCTGTGTTCTGGTTTTTACGCTGAAATGGCTATTTTTTTCAGCGTTAAAACTGGAACGCAATACTCGTAATCTAGGTGTAATTTAATTACAAAGAACCCTAACCTAACACCCCCTAAATTAACCCTAAATTACATAAAATACTAAATTACAATTAAAATAAAAAAACTTACCATTACTTTAAAAATAAAAAAAATAAGTTTAAATTAATCTAAAATTACAAAAAATAAAAAAGTCTAACATTACAGAAAATAATAAACCAAATTATCAAAAATAAAAAAATTAAACTTAATCCCTATGAAAATAAAAAAGCCCCCCAAATAAAAACACCCCCTAATCTAAACTAAATGACCAATAGCCCTTAAAAGGGCCTTTTGTAGGGCAATGCCCTAAATTAAACAGCTCTTTTACATTTAAAAAACGTTCCCTCTAACAGTAACCCCCCCCCCCCCCCCCCCCACTGTCAGGGTGCCAGGAATCAGACTGAGACGAGAAGTACAAAAATAATCACACCTTTATTAATAACAAAAAATAATAAAAAGTCCACAAGTCAAATAACAAGCCAGGAGTCAAAACCAGAGCTGGTAGTCAGACGAGCCAAGTCAGGGGCCAAAGCGAATAGTCAGACGAGCCGGAATCAGGAACAAGGAAAACAGCAGAGTCAGGAACAAACCAGGGATCAGGAACCAGGATGGACGTCATACAGCCAGGTAATACACAGGAACTCTCACAAACAGGTCTGAGACAACGTAAAGGCAAGGCATACTGAACAGAGGCCCTTTAAATAATAAGTGATGACATCACAATTCTGAGACTGCATCCTGTCTCACACAGATGATGCACACCAGTCTGGCCATAAAAGGAAGTGCAGGAAATGAGCAGCATCCCCCACAATGCACCATAGTCAGCAAGAGAGGTGAGTAAAATGGCTGCCAGCAGCACATGGCAAACAAAACAGGGAAAAAACCCTGACACCCACCCACCAAATCCCCCAAAATAAAAAACCTAACACTAAAAAATCCTAAACTACCCATTGCCCCTAAAGGGGCATTTGTATGGGCATTGCCCTTAATAGGGCATTCAGCTCTTTTACTGTCCTTAAAAGGGCATTCAGCTCTTTTACCGCCCAATAAAGTCCCTAATCTAAAAAAAATAAATTAAAAAATTAAAAAAATCTAACTCCCAGATAGGTACTCATGGTTTCTGAAGTCTGACGGGGAAGTCTTCTTCCAAGCTGCGACATCTTCTTCCATCGCGGCAACCTCTTCTATCTTCATCCAGGACCGCAGAACTGAAGATAGGAGACCGCGGAACTGAAGACCGGCGACCGCGGAGCCATGGAGCGTGGAGGCTCCTCTTCCTACGATCACTGCAGTACACTGAATGTTAAATGCAAGGTATGCGTTTAAATATTGCGTACCTTGCATTCCTATTGGAATTGTTCAAATCAGCCAATAGGATTTCAGTAGCTCTCATTCTATTGGCTGATTTGAATTTGAAGATTCATATCAGCCAATAGGAATGCAAGGTACGCCATATTTAAATGCGTAACTTGCATTCAATATTCAGTGTACGGCGGTGATCGTACGAAGAGGATCCTTCTCGCCCCATGGATCAGCGTTCGGCGGTCTTCAGTTCCACGGTCCTGAATGAAGATAGAAGAACTCGCTGCAATGGAAGAAGATGACGCGGCTTGGAAGAAGACTTCACCGCTGGACTTCAGGAACCGTGAGTGAGTACCAATCAGGGGGTTAGACTTAGGCTTTTTTTAAATTTTTTATATTTTTTAGATTAAGGATTTTATTTGGCGGTAAAAGAGCTGAATGCCCTTTTAACGGCAGTAAAAGAGCTGAAAGCACTTTTAAGGGCAATGTCCATACAAATTTTTGGGGGGTTTGGTGGGTGGGGGTTTTTACTGTTAGGGGGGACTGAGAATTTTTTTTTAAAGCAAAAAAGCTGTTTAATTTAGGGCAATGCCCTACAAAAGGCCCTTTTAAATTCAGCAGATTAAAAGATGAGCATCATAGAAGATTGATTTCTCTTTAAAAACGTTATTATTCAGAATATGCAACAAGAAGGTAAAATAACTTTACCTCATATGGACCAGCAGATGGCAGAATTTGAATAAAACAAAGGTGTATTTGCTACATGTAAACATGGAAGGGAAGAAACACGCTTACCTTATTCAACTTTATCTTTATCTCTGAAATGTTTCAACAAATATATGTTTACCATGCATCTGGGTGACTGTGCTGTGAGCACATTAATGCAAGTGCTGAGAACTGGGAATTATAATCAGTGTTCTTATATGCAGTGTTTTGTTGTTGTTTTATGTAATGTATAAGTATTGAAAGTTATTTGAAACTTTCAGCTTCCATGTACATTATATTTGAACAGTGTTGTTAAACTTACACAGACAAAAAAATTTCGAAATTATATATTCATAGAAAAGCTTGAATATGTGCTGTTCCCTGTATTTGGACTGCACTACATCTCCTGCACGGCGGGCTCCAAACTCCAAAAAATAACTTTTGGTTAGCCTTAGTTGTAAAATCCTGAATCGTACTACATATAAAAACTTGTATAAACTCTAAACATCCAAACAGGTGCTAAACACCCACTATGGCCCCTATTTATGAAAGGCCTGTTGGACATGATCAGAGCAGGCGGACAGGTTATGAAGCAGTGGTCTTTAGACCACTGCTTCATAACTGGTGTTTCTGGTGAGCCTGAAGGTTCGCCAGAAACACGGGCCCTCATGCTCCATACGGAACTTGATAAATGGGCCCCTGTAACTTTACATTTTGCTATACAAATCATCCTTAGATTACGTAAAAAAATTAAATAAAAATGTTAAACCTTGTTTTTATGGTACACATTACAAAAACATGATACAATTAAAATTATTCTTTACATATCTATTGCTAATTGAGGCTTTAAGCATTGGAGAGTGGGCTGAACAGGGGTCCTTGTTGGGCATATACAGTTTTTTTGGCAATTGGTTTCGTAAGTATCTAGGCAGTAGGCGTATTACACCAGTAGGATGTCGCCAGTTGTAGGCTGACAAGTTTGTTTGGTAAGTGCTTCAAACATAAGGGTGCTGACTGTCAAATTCCCTCACCCCTGCAGGTAGACTTGCCGGCTGTTCTCCACAAAAATACTGGAACTCTGTTAGTGACTGGTTATGATGGTATGTGGGGTCACACAATGCCCTCCCAAAAGCTTTACCTTAGCCCCCACTCCTGATCCCAGATGTATATTTTGCACAACTGAGCAGTCATTTTACCCATTGGCTGCCAGTAACATACAGATCAATAATGTTACCTCTTTAGCTGCCACTAACACGTGTAAACAGAAGGGATTTGATCCCCTTGACTGCCACCACTTCTTTTTCATATTTGTATGTGCTGTGGTGTAGAAGGCCTTTTACATTTAACTATCACACAGGAATTTAAAAAAAAACTGGACCTTTAAGTGTCCAGTATTTTGTGAAGATTTTACTGGACAGCCTGCTACATTCCTAGCCTGTCCAGATTAATACTGGACACCTGGTATGCCTACCTGCAAGAATCTGCATTCTAGTGAGCTTCATTACTTTCTGTGGTAGGCAAGCTTGCAACCCATATTCCTGGTTTAGACCCTTTACTTAGATCATTTTGTGATATTTCTTGCTATGCTGGCAAATTTTAGCTCATTGGGCTCCAAGTGAAAATTATGCATATGAATGAGCCAATACTGACTGAGTTTTACAGAGCCACAAACTTGCACACATATATTGTAATGTTGAATCCCTGTCCATGACTTGATGTTATGATAATGAGCTTTAATTATATGAAAAGTTCTGCAGAAATGTCTGTTAAACATTCAGTTGTTTTAACAAACCAAGAACTTTTAAGGGAAGATAAAGCTGCAATAAGAAAATGCAGTAGAACATTAGATAATTTTCTAATTGCAATATTGATCACAGATAACTATCGGCTAGATTACGAGTTGTGCGTTAGGGTAAAAAAGCAGCGTTAAGAGGTCCTAACGCTGCTTTTTTTACACCCGCTGCTATTACGAGTGTAATTAGTTTAAATATCTGTAATTTGTTTATTATTTTCTGTAATTTAGTGTTTGTTTTTTTTGTACTTTAGCTAATTTAATTTAATTTAGGTAATTGTATTTAATTTATTTACCTTATTTAATTATAGTGTAGTGTTAGGTGTTATTGTAACTTAGGTTAGGTTTTATTTTACAGGTACTTTTGTATTTATTTTAGTTAGGTAGTTATTAAATAGTTAATAACTATTTAGTAACTATTCTACCTAGTTAAAATAAATACAAACTTGCCTGTAAAATAAAAATAAACCCTAAGCTAGCTACAATGCAACTATTAGTTATATTGTAGCTAGCTTAGGGTTTATTTTATAGGTAAGTATTTAGTTTTAAATAGGAATATTTTAGTTAATTATAGTAATTTTATTTAGATTTATTTAAATTATATTTAAGTTAGGGAGGGTTAGGGTTAGACTTAGGTTTAGGGGTTAATACATTTAGTATAGTGGCTGCAACATTGGGGATGGCAGATTAGGGGTTAATAAGTGTAGGTAGGTTGCAGCGACATGGGGCGGCAGATTAGGGGTTAATAAATATAATGTAGGTGGCGGCGATGTTGGGGGCAGCAGATTAGGGGTTCATAACTATAATGTAGGTGGCGGCGGTGTCCGGAGTGGCAGATTAGGGGTTAAAAAATATAATGCAGGTGTCGGCGATGTCGGGGGCGGCAGATTAGGGGTTAATAAGTGTACGATTAGGGGTGTTTAGACTCGGGTTCATGTTAGGGTGTTAGGTGTAGACATAAATTTTCTTTCCCCATAGGAATCAATTGGGCTGCGTTACTGAGTTTTACGCTGCTTTTTTGCAGGTGTTAGACTTTTTCTCAGCCGGCTCTCCCGTTGATTCCTATGAGGAAATTGTGCATGAGCACGTACGACCAGCTCACCGCTGACTTAAGCAGCGCTGGTATTGGAGTGCGGTAAGGAGCAAAATTTTGCTTAACGCTCACTTCTTGCCTTTTAACGCCGGGTTTGCAAAAACCCGTAATACCAGCGCTGCAGGTAAGTGAGCTGTGAGAGAAAACTGCTCGTTAGCACCGCACAGCTCAAAAAGAAAACTCGTAATCTAGCCATATGTATTTAACCATGGCTAAACAATCATTAGATTAGCTCTGACAATAGGAAAAATGTGGTTGGAACCGATGCATTTGGGTTAAAACAGTGGTGCCCAAAATGTCGACCGCAGTCTACAAGTTGACTGTATTGCCCCTTAAAGGGACACTCAATCAAAATTAAACTTTCATTATTCAGATAGAGCATGCCATTTTAAACAACTTTCCAATTTACTTCCATTAACAAAGTGTGCACAGTCTTTTTATATTTAAACTTTTTGAGTCACCAGCTCCTACTGAGCATGTGCAAGAATAAGTGTGTATGCATTTGTGAATGGCTGATGGCTGTCACACGGTACGTTTATGCATTTGTGATTGGTTGATGGCTGTCACATGGTACAGGGGGAGTGGAAAAAGACATAACTTTTAAAATTGTCAGAAAAAAAATCTACTACTCATTTGAAGTTCAGACTAAGTGATATTGCATTGTCTTGTTATCTTATGCAAATCGACTGTGTTGACTGGTCCTTTAAGGTAGACCGCGGTATAGATCCCGGCTGCTTGTATTGATCCCAGCCAAGTTTTGTTGTATTGTTCCTTGTTAGCCAACTATTGAAACAATTGTTATTACAATAGCGCAGCTAACAGGAAATAATATCGGCTTGAATCAATAACGCGGCTGGCAAGTGTGTCTGAGAACCATTAATAGTGCTGGGAAGCCTGTTGGCAGGGAACCATTAATAGTTTGGCTGGGTGCTCCTTTGGTAAGCACGGCTGTCAAGTGTGTCTCATATCATTAGCGCGGCGGGGACACATACTAGACCCCACATTAGTCAACCATAGGGAGCTACAAGAAGAAGAGAGCCCTTATCAGTCTCAGCCTTTAGTGGAATTTGAAATTTTGGAAAATGAGGCGGCATACCCATCTAATCAGCCGCATAACTATTTGCTGTCTGAAGCCGCTGGCAGATCGGACATGTCGACAAACAGTCCGAGTGAAGAGGAGAAGCATACCACGACACTGAACCACCCGGGTAGTGAGGTGAACACTACCTGCAATGTGATTGTACATGCAGCAATAGATGGCAATGTGAGAGGGACGCTGTCCAGTTTGATGCTACATCTGAATGTGGAGCAACACCGGTGGAGGATTCTAAATCTTGATCAGACCATCGTGAATAATATTACCCAAGCCGGTAATGATGACCTGATGAAACATTTACCTCTGCACTCACTCCAGCTGGATATCTGTAGCGGAGTACAGCGATCTCCCCAGACAGTCTCATGAAGCTATTCTACAGATCTGACTTACCAGCTTACCAGGAAGACCTGCTGATCATTGATGGGACTCTAAACTATGGACACGATCACAGGGAAATCTTTGGATTCCTGAGGTCCGGAGTAGGGTAAAGGTTTATACACTCTCAATATATGTTTTGTTTCACTGGGGGCAATGTGTGCTTTAATGGAACTTCTGTTTGATTACTTTTAATCAGACCCCTGAAGTTCTGATGTAGTAGACATATTGTGACTCCAGTGACGATTGTGTTTCACTCTCCCATTTTCTTTGTTGCATTTTGTTCCCAAATATTCTCCTTCCTTCTTGGTCTCAGAGGTATGAGGAGATGCATGTTGCCTATGTGCTCTCTACTCAGTTGGTACCTTAGACAGAGATAATGTATATAGTAACTGCTTATTCTAAGTTAACCACCCTATGAACGGCAGATATCTTGGGATATTATTTGTACAAAGGGGCTTCTATACCCACCCAGATAATTTAGAATGCCTGTTATTTCAGTCAAATGTCAAGTGTGTTATTACATAATAGTTGTTAAAGGGACAGTCTAGTCAAAATTAAACTTTCATGATTCAGATAGGGCATGCAATTTTAAACAACTTTCCAATTTACTTCTATTATCTAATTTGCTCAATTCTTTAGACATCCTTTGTTGAAGAAATAGCAATGCACATGTGTGAGCCAATCGCACAAGGCCTCTAGGTGCAGCAACCAATCAGCAGCTACTGAGCATATCTAGATATGCTTTTCAGCAAGTGATATCAAGAGAATGAAGCAAATTAGATAATAGAAGTAAATTAGAAAGTTGTTTAAAATGACATGCTCTTGCTAAATCACGAAAGATAAAAATTGGCTTTCATGTCCCTTTAACTGTGTTCCTATGACTAATCTGCCATATCATTATGAATAGGACCATTTATAGTCTTCTATTATAGTATCTACTCACAACTGCCACAATATAGTTATAGTTTTAACCCCAATCTCATATTTCTGATAGCTTATTACAGACTTTAGATGTAATATACCACTATCCAAAACTATTACACCTTACCAATACAACATTTAACCCTCTAGTACACCCCATCACACTTTAGCCCTATATAGTTATACACCAACATTGTAAGGAAGTGTGTAGGAACCTCACTTTGTTCCTTAAAATGGTATGTACTTTGTATAGCACCCTACTGTATCTTTGATCTTTTACAGCCATATAATGGAGGTGGGGCTCAATCTAATATTAGTTGGTCATCTTAATTTACTCTAGTGGGTTGGTGTGCTGTTTGCGGTCGAGATGGCTCACCTCAGTCTTTTTAGCAATGAACACTCACATCAGTACCAGTGGGCAAGTACCAATATGTCCGAGCATACTTTATGCTAAATTATCTCATCCCTTTTATCAAGACCTGTATAACTCTATATTTGGGATGTAATACAACCCTGAGTATGTGTGTCTACACTTACAACTGTTTATATGTTAGATCTAGGTGTTCATAGATAACTATATAGCCTGCTTGTGTGCCTTGCTAAGACAGTATAGTCTACTCTAAGCTCAAAATTAGAACATTTAAAACTAACACTTTATTGAAAAAAAGAACAACAACATAAATCTGTTGTTGGGAAAAGGAAGGGGAATGTCACATCCAATCCTTCTATTCAATGTGAACCCAACACTAATTTAAAAACAAGGCAAAGAAGGGACCAGGTGGCTAATGGGGAGTGTGTAAGTGTTAAAGTTTATATAATATAGGGTTAACTTTGCTTAACAAGCATTCAATACTGGCATTCCTATGTGCTCTAAGAGTGTCCTCCTGCCTGCAAACCTTGTGGCAGTTACCCAATTAACTAATTTCTGGCTGGAAACCCTAAATAAATGTCAACAACACATCTTACACACACAGTATACTTATTTGTAATATATCATTATAGTTATACACCATAATGGTGTCCTATTGTAACAGCAACTAACTACAGTTCTTTTTATTAGTAGTGATATTATGCTAAATCACTGTATCTATTATACCAACAGACGTTATCATTAGTTAAAGATCACTGCTGATTAGGCTTGATTATTTTTGTCATATACTGTTATCACAGCTTCATATGAATATCACATCAACAGCAGTGTAAACTTTCTGTTAAGAGCTTATGGCTAGATTACGAGTTTTGCTCGGTGCTAACTTGCAAGTTATTGCCACCGCTCACCTCCCTATAGCGCTGCTATTACAGTTTTTATAAACCCGGCGTTAGCAGGCAATAAGTGAGCATAGAGCAAAATTGAGCTCCATACCGCACTCCAATACCAGCGCTGCTTTGAGCTGTTTTTACGTGCTAGTGCACAATTTCCCCATAGACATCAATGAGGAGACCCGGCTAGAAACACCTGCAATATAGGAGCGTAAAGCTCCGTAACGCAGCCCCATTGATTCCTATGGGGAAACAAAATTTATGTTTACACCTAACACCCTAACATAAACCCAGAGTCTAAACACCCCTAATCTGCCGCCCCCGACATTGGCAACATCTACATTATACTTATTAACCCCTAATCTGCCACCCGACATAGCCAACACCTACATTACACTTATTAACCCCTAATCTGCCACCCCCAATGTCGCTGCCACCTACATTATACTTATTAACCCATAATTTGCCACCCCTAACATCGCCGCCACCTACGTACATTTATTAACCCCTAAGTCTAACCCTAAACCTAACGTAACCCTAACACCCACTAATTTTAATGTAATTAAAATAAATCTAAATAAAATCTACTATTAATAACTAAATAATTCCTATTTAAAACTAAATACCTATAAAATAAACCCTAAGCTAGCTACAATATAACTAATAGTTACATTGGATCTATCTTAGGTTTTTTTTTTATTTGACAGGTAAGTTTGTATTTATTTTAACTAGGTAAAATAGTTAGTAAAACATAATTTATGCTTACCTGAAAAATGTATTTCTCTTGTGGTGTATCCAGTCCACGGATCATCCATTACTTGTGGGATATTCTCATTCCCAACAGGAAGTTGCAAGAGGATCACCCACAGCAGAGCTGTCTATATAGCTCCTCCCCTAACTGCCACCTCCAGTCATTCGACCGAAGACAAGCAAGAGAAAGGAGAAACCATAGGGTGCAGTGGTGACTGTAGTTTAAAAATAAAAATTACCTGCCTTAAAATGACAGGGCGGGCCGTGGACTGGATACACCACAAGAGAAATAAATTTATCAGGTAAGCATAAATTATGTTTTCTCTTGTAAGGTGTATCCAGTCCACGGATCATCCATTACTTGTGGGATACCAATACCAAAGCTAAAGTACACGGATGAAGGGAGGGACAAGGCCGGTACTTAAACGGAAGGTACCACTGCCTGTAAAACCTTTCTCCCAAAAATAGCCTCCAAAGAAGCAAAAGTATTAAATTTATAGAACTTTGAAAAAGTATGAAGCGAAGACCAAGTCGCCGCCTTGCAAATCTGTTCCACAGAAGCCTCATTTTTAAAAGCCCATGTGGAAGCCACAGCTCTAGTAGAATGAGCTGTAATCTTTTCACGAGGCTGCTGGCCAGCAGTCTCATAAGCTAAGCGTATTATACTTCTTAGCCAAAGCGAAAGAGAAGTTGCCGAAGCCTTTTGGCCTTTCCTCTGTCCAGAGTAGACAACAAACAAAGCAGATGTTTGACGAAAATCTTTAGTAGCTTGTAAATAAAACTTTAAAGCACGAACCACGTCAAGATTGTGTAATAGACATTCCTTCTTTATTAGGACACAATGTCGGAACAACAATCTCCTGATTGATATTCTTATTAGATACCACCTTAGGTAAAAACCCAAGTTTGGTACGCAAAACTACCTTATCTGCATGGAAGATCAGATAAGGGGAATCACATTGTAAGGCAGATAACTCGGAAACTCTATGAGCCGAGGAAATAGCTACCAAAAATAGAACTTTCCAAGATAAAAGCTTGATATCTATGGAATGAAGAGGTTCAAACGGAACCCCTTGAAGAACTTTAAGAACCAAATTTAAACTCCATGGCGGAGCTACTGGTTTAAACACAGGCTTGATTCTAACTAAAGCCTGACAAAAAGCCTGAACATCTGGAACATCCGCCAGACTCTTGTGCAAAAGAATAGACAGAGCAGAAATCTGTCCCTTTAAGGAACTAGCTGACAATCCTTTTTCCAATCCTTCTTGGAGAAAAGATAATATCCTAGGAATCCTGACTTTACTCCATGAGTAACCCTTGGATTCACACCACATAAAGATATTTACGCCATATCTTATGATAGATTTTCCTGGTGACAGGCTTTCATGCCTGAATTAAGGTATCAATGACTGACTCGAAGAAGCCACGCTTTGATAAAATCAAGCGTTCAATCTCCAGGCAGTCAGTCTCAGAGAAATTAGATTTGGATGGTTCAAAGGACCCTGAAGTAGAAGGTCCTGTCTCAGAGGCAGAGTCCATGGTGGAAAGGATGACATGTCCACCTGATCTGCATACCAAGTCCTGCGTGGTCACGCAGGCGCTATCAAAATCACTGATGCTCTCTCCTGCTTGATTTTGGCAATCAGACGAGGGAGCAGAGGAAACGGTGGAAACACATAAGCCAGGTTGAAGGACCAAGGTGCTGCTAGAGCATCTATCAGCGTTGCCTTGGGATCCCTGGACCTGGATCCGTAACAAGGAAGTTTGGCATTCTGGCGAGACGCCATGAGATCCAGTTCTGGTTTGCCCCAACAATTAATCAATTGTGCAAACACCTCCGAATGGAGTTCCCACTCCCCCGGATGGAAAGTCTGTCGACTTAGAAAATCCGCCTCCCAGTTCTCTACTCCTGGGATATCGATAGCTGATAGGTGGCAAGAGTGAATCTCTGCCCAACAAATTATCTTTGAAACTTCCAACATCGCTAGGGAAATCCTTGTTCCCCCTTGATGGTTGATGTAAGCCACAGTCGTGATGTTGTCCGACTGAAATCTGATGAACCTCATTGTCGCTAGCTGAGGCCAAGCCTGAAGAGCATTGAATATCGATCTTAGTTCCAGAATGTTTATCGGAAGGATTGTCTCCTCCTGAGTCCATGATCCCTGAGCCTTCAGGGAGTTCCAGACTGCCCCCCAGCCTAGAAGGCTGGCATCTGTCGTTACAATTGTCCAATCTGGCCTGCGAAAGGTCATACCTTTGGACAGATGGACCCGAGATAGCCACCAGAGAAGAGAATCCCTGGTCTCTTGATCCAGATCTAGTAGAGGGGACAAATCTGTGTAATCCCCATTCCACTGACTGAGCATGCAGAGTTGCAGCGGTCTGAGATGTAGGCGGGCAAACGGCACTATGTCCATGGCCGCTACCATTAAGTCGATTACTTCCATACACTGAGCCACCGAAGGGCGAGAAGTGGAATAAAGAACACGGCAGGAATTTAGAAGTTTTGATAACCTGGTCTCTGTCAGGTAAATCGTTATTTCTACAGAATCTATCAGAGTTCACAAAAAGAAAACTCTTGTGAGAGGGGATAGAGAACTTTTTTCTTCGTTCACTTTCCACCCATGCGACCTCAGAAATGCCAGAACTATATCCGTATGAGACTTGGCAATTTGGAAATTTGACGCCTGTATCAGAATGTCGTCTGAATAAGGGGCCACTGCTATGCCCCGTGGCCTTAGGACCACCAGAAGTGACCCCAGCACCTTCGTAAAGATTCTTGGGGCTGTAGCTAACCCAAAGGGAAGAGCTACAAACTGGTAATGCCTGTCTAGGAAGGCAAACCTGAGAAACCGATGATGATCTTTGTGTATCGGAATGTGAAGATAAGCATCCTTTAAATCCACTGTAGTCATGTATTGACCCTCCTGGATCATAGGTAGGATGGTACGAATAGTCTCCATCTTGAATGATGGGACCCTGAGAAATTTGTTTAAGATCTTGAGATCTAAGATTGGTCTGAAGGTTCTCTCTTTCTTGGGAACCACAAACAGATTTGAATAGAATCCTTGCCCCTGTTCATCCTTTGGAACTGGGTGGATCACTCCCATAAATAGGAGGTCTTGAACACAGTGTAAAAATGCCTCTCTCTTTATCTGGTTTGTCGATAATTGTGAAAGGTGAAATCTCCCTTTTGGAGGAGAAGCTTTGAAGTCCAGAAGATATCCCTGGGATACAATTTCCAACGCCCAGGGATCCTGGACATCTCTTGCCCAAGCCTGGGTGAAGAAATAAAGTCTGCCCCCTACTAGATCCGTTACCGGATCGGGAGCCAATCCTTCATGCTGTCTTAGAGGCAGCAGCAGGCTTTTTGGCCTGCTTACCTTTGTTCCAAGCCTGGTTAGGTCTCCAGACTGACTTGGACTGGGCAAAAGTTCCCTCTTGTTTTGTATTAGAGGAAGCTGATGCCGCACTCACCTTAAAGTTTCGAAAGGCACGAAAATTGGTCTGTTTGGCCCTTGATTTGTTAGACCTATCCTGAGCAAGGGCATGACCTTTTCCTCCAGTGATATCAGAAATGATCTCCTTCAAACCAGGCCCGAATAGGGTCTGCCCCTTGAAGGGAATATTAAGCAGCTTAGACTTTGAAGTAACGTCAGCTGACCATGATTTAAGCCATAGCGCCCTACGCGCCTGAATAGCAAAACCAGAATTCTTAGCCGTTAGTTTAGTCAAATGAACAATGGCATCAGAAACAAAAGAATTGGCTAGCTTAAGTGCTCTAAGCTTGTCAAGTATATCGTCCAATGGTGTCTCTACCTGTAAAGCCTCTTCCAGAGACTCAAACCAGAAGGCCGCCGCAGCAGTGACTGGGCAATGCATGCAAGGGGCTGTAGAATAAAACCTTGTTGAATAAACATTTTCTTAAGGTAACCCTATAACTTTTTATCCATTGGATCTAAGAAAGCACAACTGTCCTCGACAGGGATAGTAGTACGCTTAGCTAGGGTAGAAACTGCTCCCTCAACCTTAGGGACCGTTTGCCATAAGTCCCATGTGGCGGCATCTATTGGAAACATTTTCTGAAAAATAGGAGGGGGAGAGAACGGCACACCTGGTCTATCCCATTCCTTAGAAATAATTTCTGAAAACCTTTTAGGTATTGGAAAAACATCAGTGTAAACAGGCACTGTGTAGTATTTATCCAATCTGCACAATTTCTCTGGCACTGCAATTGTATCACAGTCATTCAGAGCAGCTAAAACCTCCCTGAGCAACACGCGGAGGTGTTCAAGCTTAAATTTAAATGTTGACATATCAGAATCAGGTTGAATCCTCTTCCCTGAGTCAGAAAAATCACCCACAGAAAGAAGCTCTCCTTCCTCAGCTTCTACATATTGTGAGGGGGTATCAGACATAGCTACTAAAGCGTCAGTGTGCTTTGTATTTCTTCTAACTCCAGAGCTGTCTCGCTTTCCTCATAACCCAGGTAGTCTGGATAATACAGCTGACAGTGTATTATCCATGACTGCCGCCATGTCTTGTAAAGTAAACGCCATGGGCGCGCTAGATGTACTTGGCGCCTCTTGAGCGTGAGTCCCCTGAGCGGGATTCAAAGGTTCTGACAAGTAGGGCGAGTTAGTCAGCATAACTTCCCCCTCGTCAGATTCCTCTGGTGATAATTTTTTTAAAGACAGAATATGGTCTTTATTACTTAAAGTGAAATCAGTACATTTGGTACACATTCTAAGAGGGGGTTCCACCATGGCTTCTAAACATAATGAACCAGGAGTTTCCTCTATGTCAGACATGTTTAAACAGACTAGCAATGAGACCAGCAAGCTTGGAAAACACTTTAAAGCAAGTTAACAAGCAAAAAATAAAAACGATACTGTGCCTTTAAGAAAAATAAAAAAGGTCAGAATTTGAAAAACAGTGAAAAAAAGCAGTAAGTCAAATGAAATTTTTACAGTGTGTATAATAAGCTAACAGAGTATTGCACCCACTTGCAAATGGATGATTAACCCCTTAGTTTAAAAAACGGATCAAAAAAACGATATAGACGTTTTTTAACAGTCACAACAAACTGCCACAGCTCTGCTGTGGCCCTACCTTGCCATACAAATGACTTTGGAAAGCCTAAAAACCCTTCAGAGAGGTCCTATAGCATTCAGGGGACTCCTTCAGGGAAACTGGATGTCTCAGTCTGCAAAAGTTAATGCGCACTTAGGCGCGAAATTAGGCCCCTCCCACTCATGTCTACACAGTGAGAGGCCTAAGAAAACTATTTCTAGGCAAATTTAAGCCAGCCATGTGGAAAAAACTAGGCCCCAATAAAGTTTTATCACCAATAAACATATAAAAACGTTTAAGCACTCCCAGCAAACGTTTTATATGACAGGAATTGAAAAATAATAAGAGTATTACCTCTAACAGTAAGCATGATACTAGTCGCTATTAAATCACTGTAATCAGGCTTACCTTAAATAAATCTGGTATCAACAGCATTTTCTAGCATTTACATTTCTCTAGAAAAATTTAAACTGCACATACCTCATAGCAGGATAACCTGCACGCCATTCCCCAGCTGAAGTTACCTCTCTCTTCAGTGATGTGTGAGAACAGCAATGGATCTTAGTTACAACCTGCTAAGATCATTAGAGACCACAGGCAGATTCTTCTTCTATTTTCTGCCTGGGTCCAAAATAGTACAACTCCTGTACCATTTAAAAATAACAAACTTTTGAATTGAAGAAAAAACAACTACATTTCACCACATCTCTCTCACTACTTCCATGCTTGACGAGAGTTGCAAGAGAATGACAGGAGGTGGCAGTTAGGGGAGGAGCTATATAGACAGCTCTGCTGTGGGTGATCCTCTTGCAACTTCCTGTTGGGAATGAGAATATCCCACAAGTAATGGATGATCCGTGGACTGGATACACCTTACAAGAGAAATAGTTATTAACTATTTACTAACTACCTAGCTAAAATAAATACAAATTTACCTGTAAAATAAAACCTAACCTGATTTACACTAAAACCTAACCTTACACTACAATTAAATAAATTACAGTTATTAAATACAATTAACTAAATTACAAAAACAAACAAACACTAAATTACACAAAATAAAAAAGAAATTATCAAATATTTAAACTAATTACACCTAATCTAATAGACCTATCAAAATACAAAAGCACCCCAAAATAAAAAAACCCTAGCCTAAACTAAACTGCCAATAGCCCTTAAAAGGGCCTTTTGCGGGGTATTGCCCCAGAGAAATCAGCTCTTTTACCTGTAAAAAAAATACAAACACCTCCCCAACAGTAAAACCCACCACCCATACAACCAACCCCCCAAATAAAAACCTTTCTAAAAAACCTAAGCTCCCCATTGCCTTGAAAAGGGCATTTGTATGGGCATTGCCCTTAAAAGGGCATTTAGCTCTTTTTCAGCCCAAACCCTAAGCTAAAAATAAAACCCACCCATTAAACCCTTAAAAAAAAACTAACACTAACCCCCGAAGATCCACTTACAGTTTTTGAAGACCCGACATCCATCCTCAACAAAGGATTGAGCTCACATTCTATTGGCTAATTGGATCCAATCAGCCAATAGGATTGAGCTTGCATTCTATTGGCTGATTGGAACAGCCAATAGAATGTGAGCTCAATCCTATTGGCTGATTGCATCAGCCAATAGGATTTTTTCAACTTTAATTCCGATTGGCTGATAGAATTCTATCAGTCAATCGGAATTCAAGGGACGCCATCTTGGATGATGTCACTTAAAGGAACCTTCATTCAAGAAGAGCCGTCGGAAGAAGAGGATGCTCCGTGCCGAATGTCTCGAAGATGGAGCCCCTCCGCGCCGGATGGATGAAGATAGAAGATGCCATCTGGATGAAGACTTCTGCCGGCTTGAATGAAGACTTTGGCCCGCTTGTATGAAGACTTCTGCCGGCTTCACTGAGGACTTCTGCCGCTTCGTTGAGGATGGATGTTGGGTCTTCAAAAACTGTAAGTGGATCTTCGGGGGTTAGTGTTAGGTTTTTTTAAGGGTTTATTGGGTGGGTTTTATTTTTAGCTTAGGGTTTGGGCTGAAAAAGAGCTAAATGCCCTTTTAAGGGCAATGCCCATCTAAATGCCCTTTTCAGGGCAATGGGGAGCTTAGGTTTTTTAGGTAGGTTTTTATTTGGGGGGGGGGTTGGTTGTGTGGGTGGTAAAAGAGCTGATTTCTTTGGGACAGCCAATCGGATTGAACTTGAATCTGATTGGCTGATTCCATTAGCCAATCAGAATTTTCCTACCTTAATTCCGATTGGCTGATAGAATCCTTTCAGCCAATCGGAATTCGAGGGACGCCATCTTGGATGACATCCCATAAAGGAACCGTCATTCATCGGGAAGTCGTCGGTGAAGATGGATGTTCTGCGTCGGCGGGATGAACATGGATCCGGAAGAAAGAAGATTGAAGACCCCGCTTGGAAGATGACATCGCCCGGATGGAAGACTTCTTCAGCGCTGCTTGGAGGATCACTTCATCGGATGGAAGACTTCTTCAGCTCCGTTTGGAGGATCACTTCTGCCGCTCCGGATCTCCTCTTCAGTTCCATCGGTGGCTCGGCTGAGTGAAGACGACTCAAGGTAGGATGATCTTCAGGGGGGTAGTGTTAGGTTTTTTTAAGGGGGGTTTGGGTTAGATTAGGGGTATGTGGGTGGTGGGTTTTAATGTTGGGGGGGTTGTATTTTTCTTTTACAGGCAAAAGAGCAGTTTTCTTTGGGGCATGCCCCACAAAAGGCCCTTTTAAGGGCTGGTAAGGTAAAAGAGCTTTGAACTTTTGTAATTTAGAATAGGGTAGGGCATTTTTTTATTTTGGGGGGGCTTTGTTATTTTATTAGGGGGCTTAGAGTAGGTGTAATTAGTTTAAAATTGTTGTAATATTTTTCTAATGTTTGTAAATATTTTTTTATTTTTTGTAACGTAGTTCTTTTTTATTTTTTGTACTTTAGTTAGTTTATTTAATTGTATTTATTTGTATGTATTGTATTTAATTAATTTATTGATAGTGTAGTGTTAGGTTTAATTGTAGATAATTGTAGGTATTTTATTTAATTAATTTATTGATAGTGTAGTTTTAGGTTTAATTGTAAGTTAGGTTAGGATTTATTTTACAGGTAATTTTGTAATTATTTTAACTAGGTAGCTATTAAATAGTTATTAACTATTTAATAGCTATTGTAACTGGTTAAAATAAATACAAAGTTGCCTGTAAAATAAATATAAATCCTAAAATAGCTACAATATAATTATAATTTATATTGTAGCTATATTAGGGTTTATTTTACAGGTAAGTATTTAGCTTTAAATAGGAATAATTTATTTAATAAGAGTTAATTTATTTTGTTAGATTTAAATTATATTTAACTTAGGGGCGGTGTTAGTGTTAGGGTTAGACTTAGCTTTAGGGGTTAATAAATGTATTAGAGTAGCGGTGAGGTCCGGTTGGCAGATTAGGGGTTAATACTTGAAGTTAGGTGTCGGCTATGTTAGGGAGGGCAGATTAGGGGTTAATACTATTTATTATAGGGTTATTGAGGCGGGAGTGAGGCGGATTAGGGGTTAATACATTTATTATAGTAGCGGTGAGGTCTGGTCGGCAGATTAGGGGTTAATAATTGTAGGTAGGTGGAGGCGACGTTGGGGGCGGCAGATTAGGGGTTAATAAATATAATATAGGGGTCGGCGGTGTTAGGGGCAGCAGATTAGGGGTTCATAGGGATAACGTAGGTGGCGGCGGTGTGCGGTCAGCAGATTAGGGGTTAAAAAATTTTAATAGAGTGGCGGCGATGTGGGGGGGCCTCGGTTTAGGGGTGCATAGGTAGTTTATGGGTGTTAGTGTACTTTAGAGCACAGTAGTTAAGAGCTTTATGAGCCGGCGGTAGCCCATAAAGCTCTTAACTCCTGACTTTTTTCTGCGGCTGGAGTTTTGTCGTTAGAGTTCTAACGCTCACTTCAGCCAAGACTCTAAATACCAGCGTTAGAAAGATCCCATTGAAAAGATAGGATACGCAATTGGCGTAGGGGGATCTGCGGTATGGAAAAGTCGCGGCTGGAAAGTGAGCGTTAGACCCTTTCCTGACTGACTCTAAATACCAACGGTAGCCCAAAACCAGCGTTAGGAGCCTCTAACGCTGGTTTTGACGGCTAACGCCAAACTCTAAATCTAGCCGTTAGGGTTTATTTTATAGGTAAGTATTTAGTTTTAAATAGGAATTATTTAGTTAATTATAGTCATTTTTATTTAGATTTATTTTAATTATATTAAAGTTAGTGGGTGTTAGGGTTAGACTTAGGGTTAGGTTTACGGGTTAATAACTTTAGTATAGTGGCGGCGATTTGGGGGGCAGCAGATTAGGGGTTAATAACAGTAATTAAGGTTGCCGCGATGTTAGTGACTGGAGATTAGGGGTTAATAATATTTAACTAGTGTTTGTGATGCGGGAATATGGCGGTTTAGGGGTTAATATGTTTATAATAGTGACGGTGATGTCCGGAGCGGCAGATTAGGGGTTAATAATTTTATTTTATTATTTGAGATGCGGTTGGGCCTCGGTTTAGGAGTTAATAGGTAGTTTATGGGTGTTAGTGTACTTTTTAGCACTTTAGTTATGAGTTTTATGTTACGACTTTGTAACATAAAAGCCATAACTACTGACTTTCAGTTTACGTTATGGATCTTGACGGTATTGTCTGTACCGCTCACTTTTTGGCCTCCCAGGCAAACTCGTAATACCGGCGCAAAGGAAGTCCCATTGAAAAAGGACTTATGGAAAGCTGCGGTAGTTAAGTTGCATTACGGCCAAAAAATTGTGCGGTACAGCTAAACCTGCAAGACTCGGAATACCAGCGGTAGTGAAAAATAGCCTTAACGCTGCTTTTTCACTCATACCGCAAAACTCGTAATCTAGCCGTATGTGACTTAGTTTCTAATAAAGATATTGGTTGTTGGTCTTATCAAAGTGTATTGGAAATTATAGGGTCAACATAGTTTGTCACACATTCAATACAAGCAATCCTATGTGCTCAAAAGCGTCCTCCTGTCTGCAAACTGTGTAGGGGTTACCCAGTCAGACGATTTCTGGCTAAAAACCCTATATAAGTCTCAACAACACATGTCACACACACACCAATAAATTCATTTGTTGTATATTGCTATAGTTACGGACCATAATCATGCCCTATTATACCAGAAACTGGCTGCAAAACTTTTTTACTTGATAGTAATATTGTGCTAAATCACTGTGGCCTAGATTTGGAGTTTGGCGTTAGCCATGAAAACCAGCGTTAGAGGCTCCTAACGCTGGTTTTAGGCTACCTCCGGTATTTGGAGTCACTCAAAAAAGGGTCTAACGCTCACTTTTCAGCCGCGACTTTTCCATACCGCAGATCCCCTTACGTCAATTGCGTATCCTATCTTTTCAATGGGATCTTTCTAACTCCGGTATTTAGAGTCGTGTCTGAAGTGAGCGTTAGAAATCTAACGACAAAACTCCAGCCGCAGAAAAAAGTCAGTAGTTAAGAGCTTTTTGGGCTAACGCTGGTTCATAAAGCTCTTAACTACTGTGCTCTAAAGTACACTAACACCCATAAACTACCTATGTACCCCTAAACCGAGGTCCCCCCACATCGCCGCCACTCGATTAAATTTTTTTAACCCCTAATCTGCCGACCGCCACCTACGTTATACTTATGTACCCCTAATCTGCTGCCCCTAACACCGCCGACCCCTGTATTATATTTATTAACCCCTAATCTGCCCCCCACAACGTCGCCGCCAACTACCTACAATAATTAACCCCTAATCTGCCGACCGCAAAGCGCCGCCAGCTACATTATAGCTATGTACCCCTAATCTGCTGCCCCTAACACCGCCGACCCCTATATTATATTTATTAACCCCTAATCTGCCCCCCACAACGTCGCCTCCACCTGCCTACACTTATTAACCCCTAATCTGCCGACCGGACCGCACCGCTATTATAATAAAGTTATTAACCCCTAATCCGCCTCACTAACCCTATAATAAATAGTATTAACCCCTAATCTGCCCTCCCTAACATCGCCGACACCTAACTTCAAACATTAAAACCTAATCTGCCGACCGGAGATCACTGCTATTCTAATAAATGTATTAACCCCTAAAGCTAAGTCTAACCCTAACACTAACACCCCCCTAAGTTAAATATAATTTTAATCTAACAAATTAATTAACTCTTATTAAATAAATTATTCCTATTTAAAGCTAAATACTTACCTGTAAAATAAATCCTAATATAGCTACAATATTAATTATAATTACATTGTAGCTATTTTAGGATTAATATTTATTTTACAGGCAACTTTGTAATTATTTTAACCATGTACAATAGCTATTAAATAGTTAAGAACTATTTAATAGTTACCTAGTTAAAATAATTACAAAATTACCTGTAAAATAAATCCTAACCTAGGTTACAATTAAACCTAACACTATACTATCATTAAATTAATTAAATAAAATACCTACAATTACCTACAATTAAACCTAACACTACACTATCAATAAATTAATTAAATACAATATCTACAAATAACTACAATGAAATAAACTAACTAAAGTACAAAAAATAAAAAAGAACTAAGTTACAAAAAATAAAAAAATATTTACAAACATAAGAAAAATATTACAACAATTTTAAACTAATTACACCTACTCTAAGCCCCCTAATAAAATAACAAAGACCCCCAAAATAAAAAATGCCCTACCCTATTCTAAATGACTAAAGTTCAAAGCTCTTTTACCTTACCAGCCCTGAACAGGGCCCTTTGCGGGGCATGCCCCAAGAAGTTCAGCTCTTTTTCCTGTAAAAAACATACAATACCCCTCCAACATTACAACCCACCACCCACATACCCCTAATCTAACCCAAACCCCCCTTAAATAAACCTAACACTAAGCCCCTGAAGATCATCCTACCTTGTCTTCACCTCACCAGGTATCACCGATCCGTCCTGGCTCCAAAATCTTTATCCAACCCAAGCAGGGGCTGGCGATCCATCATCAGGTGGCTGAAGAGGTCCAGAAGAGGCTCCAAAGTCTTCATCCTATCCGGGAAGAAGAGTAGATCCGGACCGGCAACCATCATCTTCCATGCGGCATCTTCTATCTTCATCCGATGAGGACCGGCTCCATCCTGAAGACCTCCGACGCTGACCCATCTTCATCCGGCGACGTCCAACTGAAAAATGACGGTTCCTTTAAGGGACGTCAACCAAGATGGCGTCCCTCGAATTCCGATTGGCTGATAGGATTCTATCAGCCAATCGGAATTAAGGTAGGAATATTCTGATTGGCTGATGGAATCAGCCAATCAGAATCAAGTTCAATCCAATTGGCTGATCCGATCAGCCAATCAGATTGAGCTTGCATTCTATTGGCTGATCGGAACAGCCAATAGAATGCAAGCTCAATCTGATTGGCTGATCGGATCAGCCAATCGGATTGAACTTGATTCTGATTGGCTGATTCCATCAGCCAATCAGAATTTTCCTACCTTAATTCCGATTGGCTGATAGAATCCTATCAGCCAATCGGAATTCGAGGGACGCCATCTTGGATGACGTCCCTTAAAGGAACCTTCATTCGGCTAGTAGGCGTCGGGAGAAGAGGATGTTCCGCGTCTGATGGAAGATGATGGCTCCCGAGGAAAGAAGATTGAAGATGCCTGGTATGGTGAAGATAAGGTAGGAAGATCTTCAGGGGTTTAGTGTTAGGTTTATTTAAGGGGGGTTTGGGTTAGATTAGGGGTATGTGAGTGGTGGGTTGTAATGTTGGGGGGGGTATTGTATGTTTTTTTTACAGGCAAAAGAGCTGAACTTCTTGGGGCATGCCCCGCAAAGGGCCCTGTTCAGGGCTGGTAAGGTAAAAGAGCTTTGAACTTTTTTAATTTAGAATAGGGTAAGGCATTTTGTTATTTTGGGGGTCTTTGTTATTTTATTAGGGGGCTTAGAGTAGGTGTAATTAGTTTAAAATTTATTTTTTGTAACTTAGTTCTTTTTATTTGTTGTACTTTAGTTAGTTTATTTCATTGTAGTTATTTGTAGATATTGTATTTAATTAATTTATTGATAGTGTAGTGTTAGGTTTAATTGTAGGTAATTGTAGGTATTTTATTTAATTAATTTAATGATAGTATAGTGTTAGGTTTAATTGTAACTTAGGTTAGGATTTGTTTTACAGGTAATTTTGTAATTATTTTAACTAGGTAACTATTAAATAGTTCTTAACTATTTAATAGCTATTTTACATGGTTAAAATAATTACAAAGTTGCCTGTAAAATAAATATTAATCCTAAAATAGCTACAATGTAATTATAATTTATATTGTAGCTATATTAGGATTTATTTTACAGGTAAGTATTTAGCTTTAAATAGGAATAATTTATTTAATAAGAGTTAATTAATTTCGTTAGATTAAAATTATATTTAACTTAGGGGGGTGTTAGTGTTAGGGTTAGACTTAGCTTTAGGGGTTAATACATTTATTAGAATAGCGGTGAGCTCCGCTCGGCAGATTAGGGGTTAATAAGTGTAGGCAGGTGGAGGCGACGTTGTGGGGGGCAGATTAGGGGTTAATAAATATAATATAGGGGTCGGCTGTGTTAGGGGCAGCAGATTAGGGGTACATAGGGATAATGTAAGTAGCGGCGGTTTACGGAGCGGCAGATTAGGGGTTAATAAGTGTAAGGTTAGGGGTGTTTAGACTCGGGGTACATGTTAGGGTGTTAGGTGCAGACGTAGGAAGTGTTTCCCCATAGCAAACAATGGTGCTGCGTTAGGAGCTGAACGCAGCTTTTTTGCAGGTGTTAGTTTTTTTTTCAGCTCAAACAGCCCCATTGTTTCCTATGGGGGAATCGTGCACAAGCACGTTTTTGAGGCTGGCCGCGTCCGTAAGCAACTCTGGTATCGAGAGTTGAAGTTGCGTTAAAAATGCTCTACGCTCCTTTTTTGGAGCCTAACGCAGCCTTTATGTGGACTCTCAATACCAGAGTTATTTTTATGGTGCGGCCAGAAAAAAGCCGGCGTTAGCTACGTGGGTCCTTACCGACAAAACTCTAAATCTAGCCGTGTGTATATAACACCACTAAAAACGCTAGCATTAATCAATATCCACTGTTTATCAAGCTTGATTGTTTATCTCATATGCTGTTATCACAGTTTCACATGTCTTTGCATCAATCATAGTCAAACTATCTGTTTAATCAATTAGAAACTTTGTTTCTGTTAAAGGTATTAAATATCGGTATTATCACTGTGTGTATTGTACTAAACATTAATTACACACGCCGCCCCTTTAGCCCCGCCCATAGACACATTTCGTCACTAATAAACGTGACTTTGTAATATCCCTAATACCCTGACGAAAGTCACGTTAGTGATACATTGTAATAAGGGGAAATCACTTATCATTAAGATTAATTCTTTAAAGAGATATCTCTTATGTTACTCAAAAATGAGTTTTTTCTAGTATACAAATTCCTTTCTGCTACATAAGATTATATTCAGATTCTGTTAATTTTAGGGTATACTATATTGATGTACCCCTGATAATTGTTCACAGTTGAATTGCAAGATGTATACAGTATATGTGATATTTAAACCTCAATCAGAGGGCGCGATCCGATATACAGCGTACTTTTCGGCGCAAGCAAGGTAACCCGTGCTGCCCGTAGTTTCACCTCGCACATCGGGGTATCCAATATACCCCGCCGGCAGTTGCTAAAGTACCGTAAGTCGAACAAACTAGCGATGTCCAGAAATAAGCGTAAGTACAAATTTCTGGATTCGCCAGTGACTTACGGCACTTTAGAAACTTTTAGAAACGGCGCCTAAAAAAACTAACTAAACTTTTAAATCTGCCGTAACTGTCTAACACGCCTCCCAAAAATAGCCCGACACGTATACCCCTATATCCGCAATCCCCCCTCTCACTCCTAACAATAAAGGTATTAACCCCTAGACCGACAACCCCCCACAACGCAATAAGCCTATCCTAGTATTAATCCCTAAATCGCCGCTCCTGGACCCTGCTGCCACCTATTACCCCCTAGTCTGACCCCCCTACACCGACGCCACCTATATTAAATGTATTACCCCCTAATCTGAGCCCCCTACACCGCCGCCACCTATATTAAATATATTAACCCCTAATCTGACCCCCCTACATCGCCGCCACCTACATAAAATATATTACCCCCTAAACCTAAGTCTAATCCTAACACCCCCTAACTTAATTATTATTTAAATAAATCTAAATAATATTAATATTATTAACTAAATTATTCCTATTTAAAACTAAATACTTATCTATAAAATAAACCCTAAAATAGCTACAATATAATTAATAATTACATTCAAGCTATTTTATGGTTTATATTTATTTTACAGGTAACTTTGTATTTATTTTAACTAGGTACAATAGCTATTAAATAGTTAATAACTATTTAATAGCTACCTAGTTAAAATAATTACAAAATTACCTGTAAAATAAATCCTAACGTAAGTTACAAATACACCTAACACTACACTATCAATAAATTAATTAAATAAGTAATTAAGTAATTCTATTGGCTGATTTGAATAGCCAATAGAATATCAGTAGCTCTTATTTTATTGGCTATTCAAATCAGCGAATAGAATTACAGTAGCTCTCATCCGATTGGCTGATTTGAATTTGAAGGCTCAAATCAGCCAATAGGAATTCAAGGGACGCCATTTTTAGTCGCGTACCTTGAATTCCTATTCAGTGTACGGCGGAGATCGTATGAAGAGGATCCTCCAGGCTCCATAGCTCCGCGGTCTTCAGTTCCAGCGTCGCCGATCTTCAGTTCCAGCATCGCCGGTCTTCAGTTCCAGAGTCGACGGTCTTCAGCTCTGCGGTCATCGGTCTTCAACTCCTCTGCTCCGTGCCGGCTGGTTCCTGGAAGAAGAAGAGGTCGTCGACCCATCTTCATCCGGCGACGTCCAACTGAAGAATGACGGTTCCTTTAAGGGACGTCATCCAAGATGGCGTCCCTCGAATTCCGATTGGCTGATAGGATTCTATCAGCCAATCGGAATTAAGGTAGGAATATTCTGATTGGTTGATGGAATCAGCCAATCAGAATCAAGTTCAATCCGATTGGCTGATCCGATCAGCCAATCAGATTGGGCTCGCATTCTATTGGCTGATCGGAACAGCCAATAGAATGCGAGCTCAATCTGATTGGCTGATCGGATCAGCCAATCGGATTGAACTTGATTCTGATTGGCTGATACCGCGGAGCTATGGAGCCTGGAGGATCCTCTTCATACGATCTCCGCCGTACACTGAATAGGAATTCAAGGTACGCGATTAAAAATGGCGTCCCTTGAATTCCTATTGGCTGATTTGAGCCTTCAAATTCAAATCAGCCAATCGGATGAGAGCTACTGTAATTCTATTCGCTGATTTGAATAGCCAATAAAATAAGAGCTACTGATATTCTATTGGCTATTCAAATCAGCCAATAGAATTACTTAATTACTTATTTAATTAATTTATTGATAGTGTAGTGTTAGGTGTATTTGTAACTTAGGTTAGGATTTATTTTACAGGTAATTTTGTAATTATTTTAACTAGGTAGCTATTAAATAGTTATTAACTATTTAATAGCTATTGTACCTAGTTAAAATAAATACAAAGTTACCTGTAAAATAAATATAAACTCTAAAATAGCTACAATGTAATTATTCGTTATATTGTAGCTATCTTAGGGTTTATTTTATAGGTAAGTATTTAGTTTTAAATAGGAATAATTTAGTTAATAATATTAATATTATTTAGATTTATTTAAATAATAATTAAGTTAGGGGGTGTTAGGGTTAGACTTAGGTTTAGGGGTAATATATTTTATGTAGGTGGCGGCGGTGTAGGGGGGGGCAGATTAGGAATTAATATATTTAATATAGGTGTTGGCGGCGGTGTAGGGGCATCAGATTAGGGGTTAATATATTTAATATAGGCGGCGGCGGTGTAGGGGGGTCAGATTACGGGGTAATATATTTAATATAGTTGGCGGCGGTGTAGGGGGGTCAGATTAGGGGGTAATATATTTAATATAGTTGGCGGCGGTGTAGGGGGGTCAGATTAGGGGGTAATATATTTAATATAGTTGGCGGCGGTGCAGGGGGGGTCAGATTAGGGGGTAATATATTTAATATAGGTGGCGGCGGTATAGGGGGGTCAGATTAGGGGGTAATATATTTAATATAGGTGGCGGTGGTGTAGGGGGGTCAGATTAGGGGGTAATATATTTAATATAGGTGGCGGCGGTGTAGGGGGGTCAGATTAGGGGGTAATATATTTAATATAGGTGGCGGCGGTGTAGGGGGGTCAGATTAGGGGGTAATACATTTAATGTAGGTGGCGGCGGGGTCTGGGAGCGGCTTTTTAGGGGTTAAACACTTTATTAGGTATTGCGGTGAGGGATTGCGGTTGACAGGTAGATAGACATTGCGCATGCGTTAGGTGTTAGGTTTTATTTTTCAGGCATTTTAGGGAGTTACGGTGCTCCAATACTCAGCACAAGGCTTGCTACGCCTGCATTTTGTGGTGAGCTGAAAATATAGTAAGTTTTCTCCATTTTCGACATGTAAGTCCTTACGCTGTATATTGGATACCAAACTGCGCGTGTTTTGTATATCAGTCTATTGGCCAAAAAACTACGGGCGAAGGTAGAAATATACGAGTGTAACTTCTATGTTACGCCCTATATGTGATACCAAACCCGCGCAAAATCTGGCGTCACCGACTTCTGTGGGCGACGCTGCATATCGGATGGGGCCCCAGAGTCTGTTCATTTTAGAGCACCCTGTATTGATGTACTTCTGATTACTGTTCATTATTGAATTGCAAGATGTTTATCTGTGATATTTAAACCTCAATAAAAATTATAAATAAAAAAAACAAAAAAACACAAGAACGCCCTGATTTTTCATAACAATTCTCTTAAATCTGGCATAAGTAGATCACAGTGACAAATTATATAAAAAAGATCACTACTCTCTAAAGTCCGGGCACCAATGGGTTATAGCATCAAACTATAGTGTCTTATTATGGACGCAAAAATATAAGGAGAGCTGTAATAGAGCTTACTAAACATTTTGCCTGAATTACTCTGAAAGGGTTAAAGATTATAATTTCCATAGGCAAGATGCTGGAAGTAGGGTTGCCACTTTAGCCATGTTTTCCTGGACGCTTATGAGTTACACATGCTGCAGGGAATGCTTAGTCCACAGTTTAACTGTTGCTTAGTCCATGTAGAGGGAGTGTGGAGCTATTGTTTACTTTATAACTTCAGTAGCTCTTATTTTATTGGCTATTCAAATCAGCAAATAGAATTACAGTAGCTCTCATCCGATTGGCTGATTTGAATTTGAAGGCTCAAATCAGCCAATAGGAATTCAAGGGACGCCATTTTTAATCGCGTACCTTGAATTCCTATTCAGTGTACGGCGGAGATCGTATGAAGAGGATCCTCCAGGCTCCATAGCTCCGCGGTCTTCAGTTCCAGCGTCGCCGATCTTCAGTTCCAGCATCGCCGGTCTTCAGTTCCAGAGTCGACGGTCTTCAGCTCTGCGGTCATCGGTCTTCAACTCCTCTGCTCCGTGCCGGCTGGTTCCTGGAAGAAGAAGAGGTCGTCGACCCATCTTCATCCGGCGACGTCCAACTGAAGAATGACGGTTCCTTTAAGGGACGTCATCCAAGATGGCGTCCCTCGAATTCCGATTGGCTGATAGGATTCTATCAGCCAATCGGAATTAAGGTAGGAATATTCTGATTGGTTGATGGAATCAGCCAATCAGAATCAAGTTCAATCCGATTGGCTGATCCGATCAGCCAATCAGATTGAGCTCGCATTCTATTGGCTGATCGGAACAGCCAATAGAATGCGAGCTCAATCTGATTGGCTGATCGGATCAGCCAATCGGATTGAACTTGATTCTGATTGGCTGATACCGCGGAGCTATGGAGCCTGGAGGATCCTCTTCATACGATCTCCGCCGTACACTGAATAGGAATTCAAGGTACGCGATTAAAAATGGCGTCCCTTGAATTCCTATTGGCTGATTTGAGCCTTCAAATTCAAATCAGCCAATCGGATGAGAGCTACTGTAATTCTATTCGCTGATTTGAATAGCCAATAAAATAAGAGCTACTGATATTCTATTGGCTATTCAAATCAGCCAATAGAATTACTTAATTACTTATTTAATTAATTTATTGATAGTGTAGTGTTAGGTGTATTTGTAACTTAGGTTAGGATTTATTTTACAGGTAATTTTGTAATTATTTTAACTAGGTAGCTATTAAATAGTTATTAACTATTTAATAGCTATTGTACCTAGTTAAAATATATACAAAGTTACCTGTAAAATAAATATAAACTCTAAAATAGCTACAATGTAATTATCCGTTATATTGTAGCTATCTTAGGGTTTATTTTATAGGTAAGTATTTAGTTTTAAATAGGAATAATTTAGTTAATAATATTAATATTATTTAGATTTATTTAAATAATAATTAAGTTAGGGGGTGTTAGGGTTAGACTTAGGTTTAGGGGTAATATATTTTATGTAGGTGGCGGCGGTGTAGGGGGGTCAGATTAGGAATTAATATATTTAATATAGGTGGTGGCGGCGGTGTAGGGGCATCAGATTAGGGGTTAATATATTTATTATAGGCGACGGCGGTGTAGGGGGGTCAGATTAGGGGGTAATATATTTAATATAGTTGGCGGCGGTGTAGGGGGGTCAGATTAGGGGGTAATATATTTAATATAGTTGGCGGCGGTGTAGGGGGGTCAGATTAGGGGGTAATATATTTAATATAGTTGGCGGCGGTGTAGGGGGGGTCAGATTAGGGGGTAATATATTTAATATAGGTGGCGGCGGTGTAGGGGGGTCAGATTAGGGGGTAATATATTTAATATAGGTGGCGGTGGTGTAGGGGGGTCAGATTAGGGGGTAATATATTTAATATAGGTGGCGGCGGTGTAGGGGGGTCAGGTTAGGGGGTAATATATTTAATATAGGTGGCGGCGGTGTAGGGGGTGTAGGGGGGTCAGATTAGGGGGTAATACATTTAATGTAGGTGGCGGCGGGGTCTGGGAGCGGCTTTTTAGGGGTTAAACACTTTATTAGGTATTGCGGTGAGGGATTGCGGTTGACAGGTAGATAGACATTGCGCATGCGTTAGGTGTTAGGTTTTATTTTTCAGGCATTTTAGGGAGTTACGGTGCTCCAATACTCAGCACAAGGCTTGCTACGCCTGCATTTTGTGGTGAGGTGAAAATGTAGTAAGTTTTCTCCATTTTCGACGCGTAAGTCCTTACGCTGTATTCAGGGGGGCTCTTCTGCAACAACAAGGGACAGTAGCTGATTTTGCCAATCATGTGCCCCCATGAGAGAGGTCCCCTAAACAGCCTAGAAAGTCTGAAAAGGAACATGAGCCTGGATGCTCCCTGACAATTACACCAACATTTATACAGTCTGCAGACAAGGATGTTATTGTGTGGGACTATTATTTGCCTGTGAAGAGATAGGCCATTTAAGACATGACTGTCCCTATATGGAATGTGGTTATGCACAATCATATACTGCAAAAGGGCTGTGTTTAAAGACAAAGTTGACTAAGTTTGTCATGACTGTAGAAATAAATGGTCAGGAAGTTCAAGCCTTAGTTGACTCCGGTTGGAGCACGACTTTAGTATGCCATTCTCTTATGGGAAACAGTATTGTAGTTACAGCAACTGTTTCTGTCCAGGAACATAATATGCAGATGTTAGTAGGGATGGCACCAGTACTTCCCTACCCTGTCATTATCAGGCATGACTGGGAATGATTTGAAACAGTACTGGAGTCAGCAAGTAAGGGGGAAGTTCAATCTTCCTCTTCCCAGTGTATTAAAATTGGAGATATTTTTCCTTTTATGGGATCTGATGTATTTCATACTCATATTAGACTCAAAAAGAGTAAATGTGAAAAAAAGTACTGTATGATGGAAGGTAGCATTTGTGGGAGTAAAAAGTTTGTGATAATTGGGGAAGAAACTTTTAATGCAGAGTGAGTAATCAGATGGAGATATTCCTGATTTGGACCAGGAACTAATCCCAGGGGTTTCTGATTTTATGGCTTTGCAAAGAGAGGATATCTCCCTTAGCAGAGCTTATGACACTGTGTCCTTGGTAGAAGGGAGAGCAGTTAACCACTTTGAGCTCCAGAGTAATTTATTATATCAGCTGTCAAGACAAAGGCACTGGATAATTTTGCCACCAATTGTTGGTACCTACTCCACATAGAAAAGAGATCCTATAAATGGTTCATTATGTTCCTCTATTAGGAAGTTGAAAACTTTTGTGCTTCTTGTCCCGATTTCCAGTTAGTTGCACCTAAAGGTACACAGAAAGCTACATTAGTTCCTCTTACTATAGTTGGACTACCCTTTGAAAGGACAGGGGTTGATCTAGTGCCTCTTGGTATTAATATATACTTGTTATGGTTGATTATGCTACCAGATACCCTGAGACTATTCCTCTTAGATCTACCTCAGCTAAGGTGATAGCTTCTGAATTATTGAAGAAAGAGAGAGTAAGATAGTGAGTGAGAGAGAGATAGAGAGAACGAGAAAGAGAGAAAGAAAGAGAGAGAGAGAGAGAGAGAAAGAGAGACGGAAAGAAGAGAGAGACAGAGAAAGAAGAGAGAGAGAAAGAATAGAAAGAAGAGAGGAGAGAGAGATTGAGGAGAGAGAGAGAGAGATTGAGGAGAGAGAAGAGAGAGAGAGACAGAGAGGAGGAGGAGAGAGAGACAGAGAGAGAGAGATGTATTATTTGTAGTTGTAGATATATGTGTACCATGCTAAGGCTCCTACTTGAAAAGCAAGAATGTAAGCTAAATGTAGCCCCCAATCAGCAAGTGCTATCCAGGGTGCTGAACAAAAAATGGGCCGTCACCTTAGCTTAGATTCCTGCTTTTTCGAATAAAGATAGCAAGAGATCGAAGAAAAATTGACAATAGGAGTAAATTAGAAAGTTGTTTAAAATTGCAGGCTCTATCTGAATTATGAAAGAAAAAAAATTGGGGTTGCTATCCCTTTAACTAGCTTACTCTGCAAAGAGAATTTCTACATTTTCAAAAAGTTCAGGGATAAAGCTTTTTACAGCTGAACTTCAAAGATTTAAATGCCACTCAAGGAAGTTTGCTTTTTTCATTGTTTATTTCTAATAGTCATTTATATATGTGCATGGTTTAAGTACAAAAAATGTGCACGGAAAATAATTTGCACAGAGAGTTTGCTTGTAAACACTTTTAGGGCTAAATTATAAGTGGTGTGCTAACTGTTGTGCACAAGCAATAAAGGGTTTATCGCAGCTCTTTGTGTGCACATGTATTACGAGTTCAAAGTAAATGTGTTCGCTTGAGCACAATTGATTTTAGAGAGTGTCAGGTTAGCGCAACTTCAGAGCTGTGGCTAACTCTTACACTTGACAAAAAAACTTGCACAAAACAAATAAAAAATACATGGAAAAGTACAGTTATACTCATAATATTACTGTCTAATAAAAACTATTTAGATAATATTGCATAAAAAAGTTATAAGGACTCAGATATGAGGTCTCAGGTGTTAGAAAAGAAAAGGATGCAAAGTACTTTAACAGGGATACATACGTACACATGTGCATTGGAGCCATTTGCAGTCAAGTAGCTGAAAATATATAGATATAGGTTTAGGTAAAGATTTATTTAAGAATAATAGAATAAATAGAACATATTCTGCTTTATGAAGAACATTGGAATGTGCACTTAAGTAAACGCAATCAGGTTGGGAGGCGAGTAAGGGTGTTAGATTTTTTCCACTTTTCAACCTCTATTGAAGTCTTTGGGAGTATATGTTAATGTAATCGCGCTATTCGAAGTTCAGTATTTTGCACGCTTCGGGTTAACGATTGTGCAAAACTTTCAACTTATAATACGTGTGCTACCTGATGCACACAAAAAGCTTACTTCTAGCAAATTTAAAGAGCGAGCTGGAGCAATAATTTGTGCCCACTCGTTATCTGTCCCTTAAAGGGAGAGCCAACACCAGAATTTTTGTTGTTTAAAAAACAAAATTTATGCTTACCTGATAAATTTCTTTCTCTTGTGGTGTATCCAGTCCACGGGTTCATCCATTACTTGTGGGATATTCTCCTTCCCAACAGGAAGTTGCAAGAGGACACCCACAGCAGAGCTGTCTATATATCTCCTCCCCTAACTGCCACTCCCAGTCATTCGACCGAAGACAAGCAAGAAAAAAGGAGAAACTACAGGGTGCAGTGGTGACTGTAGTTTAAAAATAAAAAACACCTGCCTTAAAGTGACAGGGCGAGCCGTGGACTGGATACACCACAAGAGAAAGAAATTTATCAGGTAAGTATAAATTTTGTTTTCTCTTGTAAGGTGTATCCAGTCCACGGGTTCATCCATTACTTGTGGGATACCAATACCAAAGCTTTAGGACATGGATGAAGGGAGGGACAAGGCAGGAACTTAAACGGAAGGCACCACTGCCTGCAAGACCTTTCTCCCAAAAATAGCCTCCGAGGAAGCAAAAGTATCAAATTTGTAGAATTTAGAAAAAGTATGAAGCGAAGACCAAGTCGCCGCCTTACAAATCTGTTCAACAGAGGCCTCATTTGTAAAAGCCCATGTGGAAGCTACCGCTCTAGTGGAATGAGCTGTAATTCTTTCAGGAGGCTGCTGGCCAGCAGTCTCATAAGCTAAACGGATTATGATTCTCAGCGAAAAAGAAAGAGAAGATGCCGAAGCCTTTTGGCCTCTCCTCTGTCCAGAGTAGACGACAAACAATGCAGATGTTGACGAAAATCCTTAGTAGACTGTAAATAAAACTTTAAAGCACGAACCACATCAAGATTGTGTAATAGACGTTCCTTCTTTGAAGAAGGATTAGGACACAGTGACGGAACAACAATCTCCTGATTGATATTCTTATTAGATACCACCTTAGGAAGAAACCCAGGTTTGGTACGCAAAACTACCTTATCTGCATGGAAGATCAGATAAGGGGAATCACACTGTAAGGCAGATAGCTCTGAAACTCTTCGAGCCAAAGAGATAGCTACCAAAAACAGAACTTTCCAAGATAAAAGCTTGATATCTATGGAATGCAGAGGTTCAAACGGAACCCCTTGATTAAGAACTAAATTTAAACTCCATGGCGGAGCAACAGGTTTAAACACAGGCTTGATTCTAACTAAAGCCTGACAAAACGCATGAACGTCTGGAACATCTGCCAGACGCTTGTGCAGAAGAATAGACAGAGCAGAAATCTGTCCCTTCAAGGAACTAGCTGACAATCCCTTCTCCAATCCTTCTTGGAGAAAGGATAATATCCTAGGAATCCTGACTTTACTCCATGAGTAACCCTTGGATTCACACCAATGAAGATATTTAAACCATATCTTATGATAGATTTTCCTGGTGACGGGCTTTCGAGCCTGAATTAAGGTGTCAATGACCGACTCGGAGAAACCACGTTTTGATAAAATCAAGCGTTCAATCTCCAAGCAGTCAGCCGCAAAGAAATTAAATTTGGATGTTTGAATGGACCTTGGAGTAGAAGGTCCTACCTCAGTGGCAGAGTCCATGGTGGAAAGGATGACATGTCCACCAGATCTGCATACCAAGTCCTGCGTGGTAAAAAAAGGAAGCTTGGCGTTCTGACGAGACGCCATCAGAGCCAGTTCTGGTTTACCCCATAGTTGAATCAGCTGGGCAAATTCCTCCGGATGGAGCTCCCACTCCCCCGGATGAAAAGTCTGCCGACTTAGAAAATCCGCCTCCCAGTTCTCTACTCCTGGGATATGGATAGCTGAGAGATGGCAAGAGTGAACCTCTGCCCATAGAATTATCTTTGAAACCTCCAACATTGCCAGGGGGCTTCTTGTTCCCCCCTGATGGTTGATATAGGCTACAGTTGTGATATTGTCCGACTGAAATCTGATGAACCTGACCGCATCTAGTTGAGGCCAAGCCTGAAGAGCATTGAATATCGCTCTCAGTTCCAGAATGTTTATTGGAAGGAGGGCTTCCTCCTGAGTCCATGAACCCTGAGCCTTCAGGGAGTTCCAGACTGTGCCCCAGCCCAGAAGGCTGGCATCTGTCGTGACTATAGTCCACTCTGGCCTGCGGAAACTCATTCCCCTGGACAGATGGACCCAAGGAAACCACCAGAGAAGAGAATCCCTGGTCTCTTGATCCAGATTTAGCAGAGGGGACAAATCTGTGTAGTCCCCATTTCACTGATTGAGCATGCAAAGTTGCAGTGGTCTGAGATGTAGGCGGGCAAACGGAACTATGTCCATTGCCGCTACTATTAGGCCGATTACTTCCATACACTGAGCCACTGATGGCCGAGAAGTGGAATGAAGAGCACGGCAGGAAGTTAGAAGCTTTGATAACCTTACATCTGTCAGAAAAAATTTCATTTCTACTGAATCTATCAGTGTTCCTAGGAAGGAAACTCTTGTGAGAGGGGAGAGAGAACTCTTTTCTTCGTTCACCTTCCACCCTTGAGACCTCAGAAAGGCCAGAACAATGTCTGTATGGGACTTGGCGATTTGAAAAGTCGACGCCTGTATCAGAATGTCGTCTAGGTAAGGAGCCACCGCTATGCCCCGTGGCCTTAGAACCGCCAGTAGGGACCCTAGAACCTTCGTAAAGATTCTTGGTGCCGTGGCTAACCTGAAGGGAAGAGCCACAAACTGGTAATTGCTGTCTAAGAAGGCGACCTGAGGAACTGATGATGATCTCTGTGAATCGGAATGTGGAGATAAGCATCCTTTAAGTCCACGGTAGTCATATATTGACCCTCCTGGATTTGTTTAGGATCTTGAGATCCAAGATTGGTCTGAAAGTTCCCTCTTTTTTGGGAACTATAAACAGATTTGAATAGAAGCCCTGCTCCTGTTCCTCTCTTGGAACTGGGTGGATCACTCCCATAACCAGTAGGTCTTGAACACAATGTAAGAATGCCTCTCTCTTTATCAGGTTTACAGATAATTGTGAGAGATGAAATCTGCCCTTTGGAGATGAAGCCTTGAAGTCCAGACGATATCCCTGAGAAACAATCTCTAATGCCCAGGGATCCTCGACGTCTTTTGCCCAAGCCTGGGCGAAGAGAGAAAGTCTGCCCTCTACTAGATCCGGTCCCGGATCGGGGGCTACTCCTTCATGCTGTCTTATATGGGGGCAGCAGGTTTTTTGGCCTGCTTCCCCTTGTTCCAAGCCTGGTTCGGTCTCCAGACTGGTTTGGACTGGGCAAAATTTCCCTCTTGTTTTGCATTAGAGGAAACTGAAGCTGCGCCACACTTGAAGTTTCGAAATGAACGAAAATTATTCTGTTTGGTCCTTAATTTATTGGACCTATCCTGAGGAAGGGCGTGACCTTTTCCTCCAGTAATATCAGAAATGATCTCCTTCAGGCCCGGCCCGAATAGGGTCTGTCCTTTGAAGGGGATGTTAAGAAGCTTAGACTTTGAAGTAACGTCTGCTGACCAGGACTTAAGCCATATCGCCCTGCGCACCAGAATGGCAAAACCTGAATTCTTAGCCATTAGTTTGGTTAGATGAAAAACGGCATCAGAAATAAAGGAATTAGCTAACTTGAGAGCTTTAATCCTGTCTAAAATATCATCTAGCGGGATCTCCACCTGTAGAGCCTCCTCAAGAGACTCCAACCAAAAAGCTGCTGCAGCAGTAACTGGGGCAATGCATGCAAGAGGCTGGAGAATAAAACCTTGATGGATAAAAATTTTCTTAAGGAGACCCTCTAATTTTTTATCCATAGGATCTAAGAAAGCACAACTGTCCTCGACGGGGATAGTTGTATGCTTAGCTAGGGTAGAAACAGCATCCTCCACCTTAGGGACTGTCTGCCACGAGTCCCATATAGCGACATCTGTGGGAAACATCTTTTTAAAAGCAGTAGGGGGAGAGAACGGAACACCTGGTCTATCCCATTCCTTAGTAATAATTTCTGAGAACCTCTTAGGGACTGGAAAGGCATCAGTGTAAACAGGCACTGCAAAGTATTTGTCCATTTTACACAATTTCTCTGGAACTACAATGGGGTCACAGTCATCCAGAGTCGCTAAAACCTCCCTGAGCAATAAGCGGAGGTGTTCAAGCTTAAATTTAAAGGCTGTCATTTCAGAATCGGACTGAAGTAACGTCTTTCCTGAATCTGAAATCTCACCCTCAGAAAGCAACTCCCTTGCCGCGGCTTCGGAGCATTGTGAGGGTATATCAGACATAGCTACTAAAGCGTCAGAAAGCTCTGTATTTGTTCTAGCCCCAGAGCTGTCTCGCTTTCCTTGTAACCCTGGCAGTTTGGACAATACCTCTGTGAGGGTATTAGTCATAACTGCCGCCATGTCTTGTAAGGTAAACGCATTGGACGCGCTAGATGTACTTGGCGTCGCTTGAGCGGGAGTTATAGGTTCTGACACGTGGGGAGAGCTAGATGGCATAACCTCCCTTTTGTCAGTCTGAGAAACCTCTGGTGATAAATCTTTAAATGCCATAATATGGTCTTTATAATTTATAGAAATTTCAGTACATTTGGTACACATTCTAAGAGGGGGTTCCACAATGGCTTCTAAACATATTGAACAAGGAGTTTCCTCTATGTCAGACATGTTTAACAGACTAGTAATGAGACCAGCAAGCTTGGAAAACACTTTAATAAATGTGAAACAGCAATTAAACAACAACGGTACTGTGCCTTTAAGAGAAAAAAATTATCACATAAACTGCAAAACAGTGTTAAAAAGTAGTAAACTCTTCGAAATTTTTACAGTGTGTATAAGGGACTAAAGCAGCATTGCACCCACTTGCAAATGGATGATTAACCCTTTAGGCCCCAAACCGGATTTGAAAAACGTTAAAAAACGTTAATAAACAGTTAAACACCTTGCCACAGCTCTGCTGTGGCTCCTACCTGCCCTCAAATACGATTTAGGGAAGAAATAAGCCCTCTATAGTGGTCCTCAGATGCCAGAGGACTCTTTTGGGGAAGATGGATGTCTCAGTCTGAATAAGAACTGCGCATCTAGAGCGCGAAAATAGGCCCCTCCCACCATGCACTTGATGTCAGAGGGCCTTAAGAAAATACTCCTAGGAGTATCTGACTAGCCATGTGGAAACTAGGCCCCAAAAAACGATTTATCACCCTCAGAGAAAAAACGTTCTTTCTATATAACATGTAAACGTTTTGACACCAAGAAATATGAGTATTAACATGAATATTACCCTTTTTTGTAAGCATGATCCCAGTCGTTGTTAAATCACTGCATCAGGCTTACCTCAATTATACAAGGATCTGTCAGCATTTTCTAGATCTTATCATCTCTCTAGAAATAAATATACTGAACATACAAAGCAGGTAAACTGCAAACCGTTCCCCCAACTGAAGTCTTTCCCATACTCTTCAGTTATGTGTGAGAACAGCAATGGACCTTAGTTACAAACCGCTAAGATCATCAACCTCCAGGCAGATTCTTCTTCTAATTTCTGCCTGGGAGTAAAACAGTACTACGTCGGTACCGATTAAAAATAACAAACTTTTGATTGAAGTTAAAAACTACACTAAGTCACCACATATCTCTTATACTTCCTATCTTGTCGAGAGTTGCAAGAGAATGACTGGGAGTGGCAGTTAGGGGAGGAGCTATATAGACAGCTCTGCTGTGGGTGTCCTCTTGCAACTTCCTGTTGGGAAGGAGAATATCCCACAAGTAATGGATGAACCCGTGGACTGGATACACCTTACAAGAGAAATATAGATAATCCCTTTATTACCCATTCTCCAGTTTTGCATAACCAACACAGTTATAATAATATACTTTTTACCTCTGTGATTACCTTGTATCTATGCCTCTACAAAATTCCCCCATTATTTTGACAGATTTGCATTTTAGCCAATCAGTGCTGACTTTACGTGCCTGAGTTCAATGTTATCTATATAACAAACATAAACTAACGCCCTCTAGTGGTGAAAAACTGTCAAAATGCATTCAGATTAGAGGCGGCCTTAAAGGTCTAAGGAATTAGCATATGAGCCTACCTAGATTTAGCCTTCAACTAAGAATACAAAGAAAACAAAGCAAAATTGATGATAAAAGTATATTAATAAGTTGTTTAAAATTACATGCCCTATTTGAATCATGCAAGTTTTTTTTGTACTTGACTGTCCCTTTTATCTTAATTATCAAGCTCTGTCTACTAGTGTAAGAAATTACATTAGGATATGTAAAACTCTGCTTTCCTCCCAAAACACTCTTCTTCCTTCTGTTGTTAAATAGGGAGCTTTTAGGTAAGGTGGTACAGTATTTTTCTAGTATTGTGGATAAGCCTAGAGACAGTAAATTCAAAATTCTCATGATTCAGAAAGCATGCAAAGAAATGGAAAGTTTAAACAACTTTCTAGTTTAATTCTACTATCTATCTTGCTATGTTTTCTTTATATCCTTTGTTGAATACCATACCTAGGTAGAATCAGGAGCAGCAATGCACTACTGGGAGCTAGCTGCTTATTGGTTGCTGCACATATAAGTTTCTTGTCATTAGCTCCCAGTAAGGCATTGCTGCTCCTTCAATAACGTATAATCAGAGAATGAAGCAAATTTGATAATAGAAGTAAATTGAAAAGATGTTTAAAATGTTATGTTCTATCTGAATTGTGGTTCGTAAATGGAATTTGTGTTTTTATTGTCAGTGTGCTACTTACATTAGTGTCTATTTAACTGACCTGGAGCACTCTAACAATAATAAGATAGTCTGAAATTAGCTGAAGCTAGCTTCCAGTAGTGCATTACTGTTCCTTCAACAAAGGATACCAAGAGAATGAAACACATGTGATAATTTAAGTAAATTGAAAGTTGTTTAAAATTTTATGATCTATCTGAATCCTGAAGAAAAAATGTGGGTTTTCCACTCATATGTCCAACATACATCATTAAAATATACAGTGTAACATTAAACCTTAAATGAATACTGTATATAGCAAATTTAAGCGTGCTAGCTAAAAAGATTGTTAGGAAAGAATTTAAGAATTTTAGATTTTAAGAAGAGACATTATGAAACATTTTTGTAAAAAAATATTTTTATTACATTATTCTTATGATCAAATAGTTAGAGCAGGACTCTAAAATAAATACAGTTTTAAAGAAAAAAAAGCTTGATGTTCAGTTAATGCATTAAGTGGACAATCTCCCCATATTTACAATTGAACTCAGATTATTTTAGGTCAGGATATATGGAAGTAAGATAAGATAACTTTCTGTAACTCTGAATCACAGTTTCTCTAATAAAATAAACAAGTGCAAATAATACAATTCAGTGGTATATTATACCCTAGGACCAATCCTGACCACTGCCTGCCCCTTACTTCTCAACTAATCACAGCTCAGTGCTTTGCATATAAACTATGGATGATCTATTATGGATCAAAATATATAAGTAACCAAAGGTAGTTGTCTCCATTCCTACTATTTTCCACCCTTGGTCTTGTATTAACATAACTGAAAGTGCCTACAATATAGTAATATTGCTCTAGTGTATATCATTCAGAGAGAAATAATGCCAGCAGGATGGAACTAGGGCTGTCACCCTACTAATATTTCACCACCATGGCTGCTATTTTCAAGGACAAGTCAGGGTAAATAATAAAGAATACATATAAAACTAAGGGCCCTGTTATAACTTCAGTTTCAACAATATACTGTACAATTATTTATCCAAGAGCAATGGCAACCTAAGGTGGGGCTGAGATGAATTATGTATAGATTTGCATCTCCGTAATAGACATGCATGTGGTATGTCCAGCAGTAAATTCCTTATAGTGTCTTCTGAAATGCAATATATTTCAAGGTGCTGTTTAAAAATATAATCAGAGTATATGTAAGTCCATTAAGTGCTTTGTTTATCTGCACAGAAGACATGTTGCAACATAATTCCCCCAATAATATGTTTGACCAAAGCAGTACAGGGCTGAAGCAGCTCAAAAGAGGGTATTAATTAGAAGTGAAGGCACCACCATGTTGCCATGTCCTATATGGATGCCACTCTGCTGTATGCTGTAAGTAAACAGTAGCTGCTAGTTTTCTTTTCAGTTTGTGCTACTTGGTGAACAAGGTTTCAAGCAACAGATCTTCCAAATTGATCTCTCCTGAGATTGGTTTAAAAAAAAGTTCTGTAATAACATTGGCATCAACTCGTTTGATAAGATCAAGCGCTTCAAGCATCCACCTGAAGCGAACCTGGTTTGTACTGTGCATCATCGAAGTGAATTCCATCAGTGTGTGCCAGGCTTCCAGCTGCAGGGTGTGTACATAATGTGGGAATCTCATCCCGCTGATATCTGGGGAGAGAGAAAAGAAAACCTTACAAAACAGCCTATGTATCGTAGCCTACACAATATAAATATAAAAATATTATTTTTGCAGTACATTTACAGTGATTGTTTTTTTAATATGCAGAGGTAGTTATTTATGCTCAATGAAGCATGTGATGGTTTATTACTATCGATATTAATAATGTGCTGTTTAATTGGGGATATATATGTATCATCTATCTATTCCTTAAAGCTTATTAAATAAGGATATGGGATCAGTTCTATAAAGGAAGATATCTGAGCCTCCTCTGTGTGATAAATGGCACAGTCGAGGCATAAAAATACAAACAAACAATAAATTAAAATTAATTTTTCAGTAAAACTGTGCACATTTTCCTTTGCTTCCCACATACATGGCACAAGCTGAAAATGGAAGCAACTGCACATTGTTAGCCTTTGAGTAGCCCAGCTACCTAACTCCCTGCACCGTAACTTTATCTAGATCAGAGTTGCTCAACCTAAGGCTTTGAATGAAAATGCAGACCTCTTGTGCTTTTTATTGGGCCGCAACTTCCCCATCCAACCTCTATCACTCTCCTTTTTTAAAACATAGAGTAGTCAACACTACTGCTGTCCCATGTTTGTCTTCTCTGGATTGATCCATTGCACATGAGACAAGCGGCTAACATCATAAGGTTAGGTTTAAGGTAAAGGTTAGAATCAGAACTAGGATTAAGAGTAGCATTGACCTCTTGGATGCAAAGTATTGCACATCTCTCTAGGAGTAAAGTCATTGAGTTTGGATGCATTCATAGTATAGTTTTTAACACAGTGTAATTTTGCCACTATTAATAACTGTTTTTGACATTTTTTACCTCTGTGGCCCTTACAGTATCACAACCTTATGCTATGCTATTTAATAGTAAGTCTAGTACAAGAGATTGTCTGCATTCAGTAGCTCTAAAAGCTCGTCAGGCCTCCTTACTTAGCATATTTAGTTTCACAAAACATGACAATAAAAAAACATATATTGCAAGCACAATGGTGAGGAATATTTATATAGAAACATCAATACAAACCTGAAAGAAAGGGAAATTACAGAACTGCAGTACATTTGATAAGGAGTTTTATGCCATAAACAAATTAAATTTTATTACTTTTGTCCTCGTTGAACGGAGATAAAAAAGGAAAAAACTACTGGCTCAGCCACCCCCCTTTTCTTCAGATTTTCTCAAGGTGACTATAAAAGTAAGCTCACGTAAGACACCACACACTGTTTTATGCATGACATACAGTTATGTATAGTTTTATTTAACCCTTCTTATACCTCAACAAACCTTGTTCCCTTTTTACAGCATCTCTATTCATCTTCTTTAGCTCAGCACATTTGTTTCAGTACATCGGAGTATCCTATTTACTGACAACTACACAAACCCATCACCACATCAGGGGCCTGATGATGAAAAAGTTACCATCATTGACAGAAATTACATTAAATGTTTGCAGGTATCTCCTGGATAGTTAGATAAACAGCTCACAGTACTGACAAGACTTCTTAGATAATCTCACTAGAGCGGAGAGCTTTAGATCATCGGGCCCTTAGTCTCTAAACACCAGACCACATTCCAGGAATGAGTGCCAGCTTAGCACAACGATGACCATGTCATACACCTGGATAACATATCCACTAAACACTGCACATATAAAAGCAGCAACAAGGCCACACATCAATGTATCAGATACAAATGCCACCAGAAACTCCACAATTGTGCTCCCACTGAACAATCCACACTACAACTTCATACATTTACCTACCATTGTTCATATTAGTGCAGCACATATTCTCGTTCTGATTTCTGCTCCATCACCTTGTTTTCTGACTTCCCATTCAGTGTCTCTTTTAACCTCTCACATCATTTCTATATCCCCTTTCATTAACTCTGTGTGTCTCCTTGTCTTTTTCTCTCCCCTACTAATTATTTAACTGTGCTTCCATGCCCACTATCAATCTCACATAATGTTTGTGCTTTATGTCCATTTACAGTATCTTTGCATCTACATTTGCAATTTATTTGTAACACCAGCCAGGGAAGTATTCCCCTCATAGAAGGCACCCCTAGACAGTTGACCACTTTGCCTAATGGATAATGTGGCCCTGTATGTTCGCTATTTGTTTCAATAAACTCTCTATGAATTCAACCTCAAATGCTTACCTTTAATATTATATCTACTATTTTATATTATTTCTCTATCTAGTGTGCTGACAGAGAATAACTGGCATGCGGACAGAAAAAAGACCACTTGGTCCCCATGGTTGATGAATTGAACAAATATTTTCTAGAAAAGGGGTTTTATGTATTAATGGCTTTTATATTCATGTGTTTATGTATTAAGACATTTGTTTTTCTATTAAACTTTTATTTTTATTTTTGGATAAGTAGAATTAAGAACTAGATATATTCTACAATGAGAACTGCCTCATTAGAATGTGAAGTACTAATAAAACTGTAACATTTTATACCCAGGGTGGGTAAAATCCTCAATACAGTCATAAAAGTTAATATTTTTAGAAATTTGAGAGTCCTTGCAAAAGTATGCAAACTGCTGTCAAAGGCCACATTCCAATCCATACAATTTTGCGGTGTAATTCCGTAGCTTGGGTGATGTTTGTCTTTATTAAAATTATTTTTATTTTCTGTGCCATTCCTATCTATTTAAATAGTTGGGGTGTCTTAATTTTATATACAATTAAACACAAATCTGGTTAAACTTGAAAAAAAACCTAAATAACAGGGAGTTTATTCATAGGATTTCACAGTCATTTACTGAAACAAAACGTACTCTCCCAAAGCAAAAGTGAAGCTTAGCCTATTTATTCAGTATTGATAGGGACTGACTAATATATTTTAATATAGGTTTTGTTTTACATAACCTTTAATATCAATTTGTGAAATATAAAATTTTAATTTCATATAACTTAATTGCAATTAAAAATAAACATATATTATCTGTGCTATATTTTAACATAACGTTTTATTAAATTGGGAAGATATCATGTTTATTATTATGTAAAAAGGTGCAGGAGAACTGTTTTCTGATGGACCGAAATGTTGTATTTGAGTTTCTGTGGTGCAAAGCCAATGTGTTTTATAATCCAACACATTACCTAGGTAAGAGAGCTTTTGCAAGAATGTCTTTTCTTTTATAAACTAAAATACTTTCATAATAATTAAGTAATTATATTGGACAGTTCCCTATTAGTCTAATGATACATTTAGTTCACTCTTTTTTTGTTATTCTATTGATACTATTTTTTATTTATTTTAAAAAAATACACCAAAGACTTAAAGGGACATGAAACCCAAAATATTTATTTCATTATTCAGATAGACAATACAATTTTAAACAACATTCCAATTTACTTCTATTATCTAATTTGCTTCATTCTTTAGATATCCTTTGTTGAAGCAATAGCAATGCCCATGGGGGAGCAAATTATATGAGGCATCTATGTGCAGCCACCAATCAGCAGCTAATGAGCCTATTAAAATATGATTTTCAACAAAGGATATCAAGAAAACGAAGCAAATTAGATAATAGAAGTAAATTGGAAAGTTGTTTAAATTGCATGCTCTTTCTAAATCATGAAAGAAAAAAAAAATGAATTTCATGTTCCTTTACTATAAGTATTTTTTAGAAAATAATAATATA
>NC_069502.1:538020865-538140865 GCF_027579735.1 Bombina bombina | reverse complement strand
ACTTTATGTCCCTAATTGACCCAACAGACAAGATTAAAAAAAGATAAACTTTGATTTGTAGATAGTAGCACTAAGTTACTTTCCAAAACTCACAGGAATTTGAAAGCCCACAATTTTCAGGGTTAACATTTAAAAAATAAATAAATAAATAAATAATAATAATAATAATAATAATAATAATATTATATATATATATATATATATATATATATATATATATATATATATATATATTGCTTCTTCAGATACATGATTAGAATGTTTTTGTATTATGCCCCTTTAAATATTCTATCCTGATAAATACGTAAATGTTATAACAGCTGATACAGATTTCATACCTCTGCAAGGTAGTTTCTGATTGCACTCCAGGGAATAACTTTGGTTCCGGTTTCCAGCTCATCCTCTTTAAACCCGTCTTTCAGTAGCTGGACAGCATCCTAAACAGGAATACAAAAAATCATATCTCATCCAGGGTTTTTTCCACAAAGTCCACTTTTTGAATGTATATTTGTTCAATACAAAGAACTCTTGAAAGCTACAGTATATGAATGAATACCCCCCCCCCCCCAATAGATAAATAAGCTGAATGCAATGATTGTGCACAATAAAACAATCCTGAGCTGGTGCTACAATCAAATTATATTGCATAGATATATAAGAGGGAAACAATGGAAATAGGTTGTGGATTTGCCCTTATGTGTTTAAGAGGTTGAAAAAAGTGACAACGAGTTACATTTTTGCAATTTTAAACTACTTTCCAATGTACTTCTTGTATCTAATTTGTTTCATTCTATTGGTATCCATTGCTGAAAAAAAAACAAACCTAGATAGGCTCAAAAGCAGCAATACACTACTGGAAATTAGCTGATGATTGATGGCTGCTTATATATGCCTCTTTTCATTGGCTCATCTGATGTGTTTAGCTAGCTCCCAGTAGAGCACTTATTTTCACACTTTTTATAGACTTTTTACAAAGAACATTGCTTTTGTGCATAATAAACACACTAATGCCATTTTAGATGTACTTAAAGGACAGTGTACTATAAAATTGTTTTCCTCATGTGTACAATATACCAACTGCAGAGTTTAAAATCTATGGAAAATTGCTCCTTTTGGTATATTATGTATATTAACTAACTGCCTGTGCTAATGGAAACCACAACCCAATCAAATAGACTGAGCATGCAGGGAGAGCAGATCTAATTAGTTTATCTCTATACATAAAATCCTCCTTATCTTTATTATCACTGTATACACAGTGAGGCCAGTACTTAGTGACCACAATGAAAAAAAATGAATAATGTATTATCTCTTTGTCCAATCTCCCCCTGGGAGCTTGTATTGTTTTGGAACTTTTTGTTTACACAGCCTTTCTATAACCAGTACTTAAAGGGACACTGAACCCACATTTTTTATTTTGTGATTCAGATAGAGCATGCAATTATAAGCAACTTTCTAATTTACTCCTATTATCAATTTTTCTTTGTTCCCTTGCTATCTTTATTTGAAAAAGAAGGCATCTAAGGTTTTTATTTTGGTTCAGTACTCTGGACAGCACTTTTTTATTGGTGGATCAATTTATCCACCAATCAGCAAGGACAACCCAGGTTGTTCACCAAAAATGGGCCGGCATCTAAACTTACATTCTTGCATTTCAAATAAAGATACCAAGAGAATGAAGAAAATTTGATAATAGGAGTAAATTTGAAATTTTCTTAAAATTGTATGCTCTATCTGAATCACAAAAGAAAAAATTTGGGTTCAGTGTCCCTTTAAGTACTGAAATGTAGAGTATGGATGGGGATACCCAACGGTCATAACAATCAAAAGCAGCTATTTCAAATTACAAAATAAATGTAAATCAATTTAATACAGCCCAGCAGGTAAAAAAAAGGATCAATAAGAACACATTAAAGGGGGGGGGGGGGGGGGGAATCACAGTACACTGAATCTTTATTATATAATGGTCTATCTCACTGGTTTTCAAACTTGTCCTCAGACCTCCCTAACAGGCCAGATTTTGAGGATATCTAACTAGAGCACAGGTAAAATAATCAGCTGGTTATTAAACATGGTTATTTTACCTGCTCTCACCCAAGGTAATCCTGAAAAACAAAATTTATGCTTACCTGATAAATTTATTTATTTCCGGACATGGAGAGTCCACAACGTCATTCCAATTACTAGTGGGATATTCAACTCCTGGCCAGCAGGAGGAGGCAAAGAGCACCCCAGCAAAGCTGTTAAGTGTAACTTCCCTTACCCATAATTCACAGTCATTCAGCTGAAGGAAAATGGAAATAGAAGAAACACAAGGGTATAGACATGCCTGAGGTTTACTCAAAAAAACTGCCAAACATAATTTAAAAAGAGGGCAGGGTCGTGGACTCTCCATGCCCGGAAAGAAAGAAATTTATCAGGTAAGCATACATTTTGTTTTCTTTCCTATGGCATGGAGAGTCCACAATGTAATTTCAATTACTAGTGGGAACCAATACTGTGACCGAGTAGTGATATTAAAAACTGAGGACTATTTAACAGAAGCTAATAAAATATTAGGGGATACGGATACCTACAAACAACTTAAATTTGATCCTATTAACAAGCAAATTAAGATATTTAATAGAATTATAGAGGAAGCTAAATCAGAGGGCATTATAAATAATCAAGAATATCAGTTTATAAAGATCCAACACCCAAGAACAATTTTATTGCCTTCCTAAAATACACAAGAACCTACATAATTCACCGGGTCGTCCAATAATATCCGGAATAGGTTCCCTAACCTCAAATATGTCCCAATACGTTGATAAATTCCTACAGAAATATGTACACTCTCTACCATCATACCTCAAAGATACAACAGACTTTCTGAATTTAATAGCAAATATAACATGGCAAGATGATTTTATATTGGTTACATGCGATGTAAATTCACTATATACAAATATAGAACACAAACTGGGAATCAGAGCAGCAGAACATTATCTGAACTCATTACTGAATGTATAAAGTGTATTCTAGAAAATAATTATTTTAATTTTAATAAAGTATTCTATCTACAGCAAAAAGGAACAGCAATGGGCACGAGGTTTGCGCCCAGTTATGCTAATTTATTTATGGGAATATTCGAACAAGAACATATTTTAGAATCTCCCTGGGGCGCAAACCTCATGCTCTTTAGAAGATTTATAGATGACATATTCCTGATCTGGAAAGGCGACCATGAACTTTTAGAACTATTTTTTGAGGATCTAAATTCTAACAGTTGGGGTATGACATTTACCCACGAATATAGTAAGGAAACTATTCACTTTTTAGATGTTAAAATAAATATCAGCAATAATAAGATCACTACAGAAACATATTTCAAACCTACAGACACAAATAATTATATAGACCCAAAAAGTTGCCAACTGGAAAGATGGATAAACAATATACCGAAAGGTAAATTCTGCAGGATTAGAAAGAATTGTTCAGAAGATGAGATTTTTCTTAAACAAGTGAATGAATTAGAAATGAAATTTCAAGATAAGGGCTATGATGAGTCAATAGTTAAAGAAGCCAAGATAATGGCAAGTAATAAAGATTGAAAAGAACTATTAAAATATAAGAACATAAAAAAAGATGAATCAAATGATAGATACAAAGGGATGTCCTTTATAACAGAATACAGTGAAGACCATAAAATCATAAAAAAAGAACTTAAATAAGCACTAGCATCTGATCAGAAAGGATCCACTATTAAGTGACTTAGTAGAAGAACACCTGACTGTGATATTCAAGAAAACAAAAAACCTCAAAAGTATATTATTAGCACCTAGTCAATTTAAAGGGACATAATACTCATATGCTAAATCACTTGAAACTGATGCAGTATAACTGTAAAAAGCTGACAGGAAAATATCACCTGAGCATCTCTATGTAAAAAAGGAAGATATTTTACCTCACAATTTCCTCAGCTCAGCAGAGTAAGTTCTGTGTAAAAAGTTATACTCAGCTGTTCCCAGCTGCAGGTAAAAAAATTAAAAAAAATGAAGAAATGAACAGCAGCCAATCAGCATCAGCAGTGCTGAGGTCATGAACTCTTACTGTGATCTCATGAGATTTGACTTAACTCTCATGAGATTTCATAGTAAGCTTCCTTTACCTCATTGGTGAAATAATATGAGAGTGCACGATGCTAGTCCCTTCAGATGTCCCAGGACAAACACACTAAAATGCTGCTTAGAAATCCTTTACAATGGGAGGTGGCTACTGAGGAACTTTTGAGGTAAAATATCTTTCTTTTTTACATAGAGATGTTCAGGTGATATTTTCTAATCAGCTTTTACAGCTATGCTGCATCACTTTCAAGTGTTTAAACATTTGGGTATTATGGCCCTTTAAGCGAAATGACAAATTAGTAGAAGCAGATATACAAGGGAATAAAATACATGTTTTTTTTCCATGCAATAGTTGTAAAGCCTGTAAATTTGGGAAAAAAGATAAAAAGGTGAGGTCCACAAAAAATAATTTTGAATATCCGATAAGAGAGACAATTAGATGCTCGGACAGTAATGTCATATATCTTATACAATGCCAATGTAATCTGCAATATTTAGGTCAGACTAGCCGCCCGCTACATGACAGAATTAGGGAACATCTTTTAAATATCAAATGGGGGAATTGCAAACCAAACATCTATTGTCCAAACATTTTACAGAAGTACATAATAAAAAAAAACAATAGGAATGAAATTTTGGGGAATAAAAAAATTGTTCAGAAATAGAGGAGGGGACATGGAGAAAGACCTATTATTAAGAGAGGCAGAATTAATTTTTAATTTTAATACATTAACCCCAAATGGTTTAAATGCAGAATTAGACTTAAACCCATTCATTTAGATTAAAGATTGAATAAATAGAGTTATAGGTCCATAAATGCTAGAAATACACATATTCACACATATATATTGATCATGATTTTACACTCAAATGATATGAAGTGAAGATGGGAAGAGTTTTCTTTTCCTGAAGAACCTATAAAATGAGAGCCATAGATCGAGTGAATTAACAGTCTTGACAAAGGCGCAGGATATCGCTGAAACGCGTAGACTTTTATTCACAGAGGATTTTACTGGCTCAAAGTACAACAAACACAGAGAGGAACGCCGAAGGAAATTCCCCTTCCGACTACCGGTTTCCCAATTGGCCCTCCAAAGTCACGAGGTACAAGCAAGGTACGTGACTGGGTAGAAAGGAGTTGCCGGAAACTTCGAACACTATACAGCAAAGATGCTGAAATAGAAGAACAATATCAGCCTGCGAGCTCCAGCACTGAACGCAGCCCTTCCATAACCCAGGGAGAGGAGGTAAATAAGCCATCGGAGGTCCGTTAAGGGGAACAACATCAATTAGAAACACTATTTTAAGAATTTTTAACAGGAATCTCATTTTCAAATACAAGTATAAGGATTAGTATATTTTTGAACTGACTTCAATTGCAGTATAAAACGGACTAACAGTGATACAAGAAAAGTGATTTACAACATCGTACAACATTTTTTAACATTTTTATGCATGCATAGAATATTTTATATATTTTTTTTTAACCTCAAACAAAGGTATAATTGTGGCCACAATTTCTTTTTAAGAACTGTTTTTTTTCTTTCTAAAAGGACAACTATATACCGTGTATTGAAATTTAGACCAAGTATTGTTATAAATAAATTGCATTTAGCATTGAACTTTATGCATATTGAGTGTGTTAATGGGAACATTATATGAGACATTATTTTGAAGGACTTATCTTTAGGAACATCATATGAGACATATGTTTAGAAAGGCCTAGATTTATATAAAGGTACAACAATCTATTTAAGGCACTATATACAAGTTAACATATAAGCATCTAGTAAGCTCACGCTAATCAGCAAAATTAGCGATTTTAAATATATATAGAGACTCAATAGATATCCATCCCACAGCTTCTTTAACGCTCCCCATCTCTTTCCACGTATTTATATTTGTATTTAAGCTTTATTGGGAGATTATCGGTATTTTGGGCAGCATTGTCGATCTTTTAGGTCTAACTAAGGTCACTCATACAATATCATATTATACATATACTTCTTTTTCTTAAGGGATGTACCTTGTCAGAACCTATCTAGTGGCACCTGAAAGACCATATTAAAATCCCCACCAACGATGAGAATGCCTTCTACTTTATCCACTAATTGAACTTAAAGATTTGACCAAAATTTGGGGGAGTACTGGTTCGGTCCATAAACATTACATATAGTACATTTTGTCCCTTTTATTTCCATCTTTAAAATAATTTATCTTTCCTCAGGATTTAAATAACAAGACCCTACGGAGTATTGAGACTTCTTATTTATTAAAATGGCCACCCCTCTTTTCCTACTTTTGCAAGGGGTTCCAAAAACCTTCCAGACCCAGCTAGTTTTCAATTTACTTAATTCCTCTCCTTTTAAGTGTGTCTCCTGGACAAGGGCTATATCTGTCCCCAAATTCTTAAAATGTTTAAGTATTGCTTTCCTTTTTATTGGGGAAGAAATACCCCCCACGTTCCAGGAGGTACAACGAAATTGATTAATCATAGTAACACTTGTTCCTTAATTAAATGAGAACAGGGGGAAAAAACACATACATCACATTCCCAATGCCACCTTATTATGTCAAAGGAACCAAATAATTTACAAATTTTAATAGCGAGGATATTAATCTGCATAACTTTAACCTTCATTATTTCAATATTTCACACACGAATGCCTCTGCTTCTCTAATATTTTCTAGACTTTTTACCTCTCAGTCTACCTGTATACGGATTCTGGCGGGGTACAATAAAGTAGCATTAATACCTCTGTCAATCAGTTTAGAGCATATTGGTGACATGTCTTTCCTTTTATTTGTCACTTCTGCAGAGAAATCTTGGAATATAAAATTTCTATTACCTTCTATATTTTTTATTCTTTCTTTTTCCTATAATACTGTTTTATCTTATCTTGAAAATTTAGAAATTTAGCGATTATGGGCCTAGGCCTATCACTATGTCTGCCTTCTCTCAGGGGACCTATTCTATGAGCTCTTTCAATTATAAAAGGAGTATCAGAAGAAGGGATCTTCAGGAGTTTAGGTAAAATTTCTGATATAAATATATTAAATCTTTATATTGTGTATTTTCTGGGAGTATTATTCCTACATGCAAGATTTTCTAAATTATCTACTCTCTGTTGCAGACTGTCAGAATTTTTTTCCATGAAATTAATTTTTGTCTCATGTCTAGTAACACTGTCGTCTGCGTCAGATATGCGCTGTTCTGCCTCTGTGAGACCTGTTTGCGAATTGTCTAATTTCATTGGCTAAGCCAGATATCTCTGACTTAATCTGGTCAAACTGTGGTATAAAAATATCTGAGATATTTTTAATCAACATTTGTGTGTCAATCTGATTGGTGCTCTCATTAATAGACTCTGATATGGTTTCATTACTTCCCTTAGTTCTTTTATCTCTGTTTCTAGAAGCCATTGCTAGAGATTTATTTTTGGATTGTGATAAATATTTATCCATGTGTGTAGTTAAAAATAAATAACAAAAATATATATATATATTTTTATTCTCCCTTTCTTTTCCTTTGAAGGAAGGAGTGAAGTGATTGGTAATAAAATACAAAGGGAAACAAAAAAAGAGTGGGGGAAGGGGGGTGATGTGAGGATTTTATGACCAGCAAATTTTTCCTAGGGGTCAACTAAATGTGTAATATGACCAATCTTATCCCTTTTTGATTAAATTAGTGTATAGCATGATCATTCACAGCCAATATTCGTATGTTTTATCAATTTGATTGCTTAAACCCACAGTCCTTTCTATTCACACTCTAACTCCTAGCAAAAAAAGTAATAAACAGATAAACAAGCCATCTCTTTTTTCTAGATACAGAAAACAGTAATTTTTACAAAATATTCATAACATTCAAACTGCTATACTGGAACACTCCAACTATTGTACTATCATTTTAATCAAGCCTTTTTGCAACAACATGGATTTTAAATTTCCCTTGCTTTAAAAATAAAACCGTTTCTACTCTACTTATAACTCAGAGAAATCTGTACTTTGAAGGTTATAAAAGCTAATAGCCTATCTTCACTGTTTGTCTATTATAACTGAGAAAGAAACCAATAATTTCTCATGCATTTTTGCAAAACATAAAGAAAACCTTAAATCTAGGTAATCCTGAGGGGGTGTACAGCAAACCCGTTAAGGCTTAACAATTATATATTCCACATAGTCTTAAACAAACTTGCGGTCTTCAGTAAGGTGGCTTGTTTTGTCCACATGTACTAGTATTCCAGAATGTCTGACGAGCCAAATATAGAAATTTTTCTCAGTAATTACCGTTCCTGATTTATATCCTTGCTGAGAATTTTTACAGCTCCATTTCTCAGGGTTTTAACCCAAATTTTATTGCAGACTATCCAATCCACCTGAGACTTTTAATTACACTCTGCAGTCTAAGGCAGTTTTAGTGTATTATATTCCCTTGCTTAGAGACCCTGCAGTATATTTTGTCCCGGAAATTATGCTTCAAAAAGGCCCAACGAGGTAAGGAAGCTAAACAAACAGTTTATTATTAGCCCCCACCAACATCTTCACTGAGAACAAATATACTCATGGCCCCCTCCTGGGTAATTAAGACCTAGCTCTCAATACATATAAGGCTTTACTCACAGCTCCAGAATCATAGCGTTCACTTATGAGGCTCCAGTCACCATTATGTTGGCTCCGACTTACAGGTCAGGCGGGTTCCACAGCATTCCAACCTTCCTACCTCCACGGCCAATCTGCAGGCTCTTAAATACCAACTGTCACAAATATCTCAGGATTCAGCTCCTAAGGAGTTAACTTTGTGCAGCTTGCACTCAAAACAGTTATTTGTTTTCAAGAAGAATTGTGTTTGTATTTTCTTTGAAGTGCCAGAACCCTCTAACTAGCCACCAAATGCTAGTGTGTATGCATTGAGTCATAAAATCACTGAAGCTCTTAGTCACAGAGATACACAGGATAAAGTTTATGGCTTAAGCTGTCAATAGAATGCATGATGCAAAACAGGCCCTTCATTACAAAAACTGACCAGGTCACTGACAGGACATTGGTATATTATGTACATATGTGGGTTAAAAGTGTTATAACCTTAACGGCAGGTAAATATGACAACCTATGGCATATTTGATATCAAACTGGTTCTCCCAATAAAACTAAGAGGTTCTAAATATGTAAATATAGAAATTTCTTACCTAGCAGGAATGATAATGGATTGTATAAATTCAGGCAAGAAATTTAGTCTATTGAAGTTTGTAAAGACAGTGGGGTTTCTTAGCCCGCCCAGGAGGGTGTGGTTAAGCAACATGATCTCTGAGAAGTAGGTTTAAGAATCTTATTTTTTAACAATAAGATTGTCATTCTTACAAGGGGAGCTGCTGTACAGAAGTAAGGAGCCATCATTTTCTTGCCATTCCCCTGGCGCAGATCTTGAAGCTAGTAAAGTATTCAATTCTGTTTTTCTCCTTTTTATTTTAGAACACTGTTTGCGTGTGTAATTTTATTTGTAACAACTTTTTATTATTAATGCATTGTGCATAATATTTTGGCATAATAAATAATTCCTTTATTAAGTTTGGCCTTTGTCTAATAATTGAACCACTTTACTGAAAGAGACTGGAATATTAGAACTGTATAATTTTAGGTTATTTTCTGCTAAATTGTATTTCTAGAGTTAATGTGTAAAGTCTGGGGTTTTCCTTAAGATTTTCCCTTTAATAAATTTTAAGTGGTGGCAGCATTTGAGCTACAGGTGACAGAAAAGGGGGCTGAAAACCCTTTCTGTGCCAAATAAGTGACTGGTGCAGGGTTGGATAACCTTGGTTCCTCACACCAACACTACTCCTGTTCACTTGCAACCACTCTTGCAGGTCAGCTATTCAGGTCTTTGGAATATTGATCGCCTCTAGAATATACACCTCAGTGCCTTTGAGCACTTCCATGAGGAGGGCAGATTTAACTTTCAGCCCTTCAAGCCTTTCACCAGCTGCTTCAATGCCCCTGGCATGCAGGCAAAACCCGTTCACCAAGGGGGATCAGGCACTGGCATTGTTCCAGATGCAGCTAGCTCTTCAGCGCGTCTGAACAGCCAACTGGAAGTCAGAGGTTAATCACCGCTTGAAGATCTCTTGATCTTAACAGTACTTTGGAGGCTTGGCATTTAATGAGATGCCATCAGATCCAACTCCAGAACCCCAAACCTGAAGGTTATCATTGTAAAAACCTCTGGTTGAAGAGCCCACTCTCCAGGATAAAAGGTCTGCCTGCTCAGAAAAACGGCCTCCCAGATGTCCACCCCTGGGATGTGGAGGGCAGAGAGACAACAATCATGAGACTCCACCCACTGGAGAATGCAAGTTACTCCTTTCATTGCAAAGGTGGTTGATGAAGTCACTGAAGAGAAAATGTCCAACTGGAATCTGATAAACAAGACCAAGGCTAGTTTAGGCCAAGTTGTCAAGGCATTGAAGATTGCTCTCAACTCTAAGATATTCATGGAAAGAGAAGACTCCTCCTGAGTCCACAGACCCTGTGCTTTTACGGAGCTCCAAACTGCTTCCTAGCCTAACAGACTGGCATCCGTGGAAACAATTGTCTAAGAAGGTCTCAGGAAGCACGTGCACCGAGACAGAAAGTCCTGCAGAATCCACCACAAGGGAGAGTCTCTTGTTAGGGGATCCAGAATAATCATCTGTGAGGGATCTGAGTGGTCTCCATTCCATTTACTGAGCATGCATAACTGCAGAGGTCTCTGATGGAACTGAGCAAAGGAAATTACATCCATTGAAGCAGGCATCAGACCAATCCCTCCATGCACTGAGCCACTAACGGAGGAATAGCAAACTGGAGAGAAAGGCACAAAGCAAGAAGTTTGGAAAAATCATCACACCAGTGCCTGAGATTGATCCTGGGTCTATTTGCTCTGCTATCTTGCAGCATTCTCCTATGAGCCACTGAGGGCTCTTTTTTCTGACATCCGTCGGAAAAATCGCATAGACAGGGTTTCTATAATTGTTCCTAAGAAACACACCCTTGTAAGTGGTACAAGGGAAATCTTTCCCAGATTCACTTTCCATCCTTGGGAACAGCAGAGGTCTCAGAAGAAATGAAGGACAGATAACAACATATCTGCTAGATGAAAAGATGACGGTTGAACCAAAATGTCATCCAGGTAAGGCAACACAGCAATTCCCTGTGACCTGACCACTGCCAGAAGAGCCCCCAGAACCTTTGTAAAAATTCTGGGATCTGTAGCCAGGCGAAAAGGAGGAGCAGCCAACTGGAAAAAACTGTCCAGAAAGGCAAACCATAGGACTTGGTGATGTTCCCTGAGAATGGGAACATGACGATATTCATCCTTCAGATCTATTGTAGTCAAGAACTGACTTCTTGAACCAAGGGAAGAAAGGAACAAAAACTATCCATTTAGAAGGTCTGAACCCTGAGGAATTTGTGGAGACCCTTTAGGCTTAAAAAGGGACAAAAAGTTCCCTCTTCTTTGGGAACAACAAAAGGATATGAATAGAATCCTTGACCCTGTTCCTCTACGGGAACTCAAACAAACCCTCCCAGGAAAGAAAGGTCCTTTACTCAGTTTAAGAAGGCCTCCTGTTTACCTGGATTGCAGATAGCCTTGACAGGAAAAACCTGTCTGTGGGAGGATAAGGCTTAAAACCTATCCTGAATCTCTGGGATACAACTTCCACAGTCAAAGGATCAGAGACATTGCGGATCCAAACCTGATATAAGGCTGAATATGGCAAGGATATTTGTAGAACATATTATGGAGAGCATCCTGCCACAGCTGGAATTGAACTCTCAACCTACAATTTCAAGATAACAAAGGAAACCACTAAGCTATCATGGTAACCCCCTGATTCTATAAAAATAGAAAATCTGATAAAAAGGGCAAAGAAGAGACCTAAACAGATCCTACACAAAAAATAAATATAGACAGTCATGTTTGCAAATTTCCCCTATGAGAGAGATTGAAAACAACGCTCATGTGCTTAAGAATATGTAAAGGACCAATATACCTCCACAAAGGCATAAAACATAAAATTAGATTAATTTAACATATAAATGGATATATGAAAATATCATAAGAAAAATATTCCTCAAATGATATTACAACATGAATAAAGAAAATAACCATTAGAGTCTTAAGGTTATAAAGAATATATAAATTAGAAAATATAATATACTGTATAAAGGAACTATGAAAATTCATGAGGTCATTCAAATCGCAATCATCACTTGAAAAGATAGCAGTAATGAAAACATAAAAGAAGGATACCTAGAAATATCCTCATAGAGATCTAAGATCACTTAAACATAGGACCCATCTCTATAAAGCCAACAAGAATGCCAGAAATAGCCTCAAAAAGAGGAAAATTATTTAACATTAAATGTGTAAATATACTAATAATGATCACCAGATGACAGCAAAATATCAGACTAATCTCTTTTAAACAGAAAAACTGTAAAAAGTAAAATATTAGGCCAGTACAGGACCAAATAGGTCTGTAAGATAAATATGTATATATAAATACTTAGTAAGACAAACAAATTATTTGTGCCGTCACAATAGAGTAAAACCCCAACAGCTACTGAGGGGATTAACCTGGGACTTAACATTCTGAAGAGACAACAAGCTGACCCATTCAGAAATATATCCCTTACACAAAAGTATCGCTTACTAAGCGGCCGATAAAAACAAAATCTCAGTAATGGATTCCCTATAACTCTTAGGAGAGCAGCGGATCCATTAATGCTAATACCGAACAGAGGGCGACCAAGAGCCATAGCTGGCCAGCAACTATTCCAAAAACATTGTGCTGCAGCTTCCAATGGTGGACCCGCTCTTCAGCACCCATCTTTTAAGGAGAACCTAATGGCGTATTTCGCGCCCACCACAATGATCCTGCGGCAGGAAAATTAACCCCCACTGCACCGGATCTGTATTTAGCCTGCGAAACACGCAGTAGATACAATTGTTCATTTCCAGTCTAGAACATCTAAACTCACACTCGCTAAGAATAAAAACTACTTTAAACAAATAGGAGTTGACTCCAGGCCCTGCTGCGCTGCAGCGATACTGAAACACATAGATTTAACCTCCTGAGAGGAAATACCTATATAGGTTTAGTGTTTCCTCCGGAGAATTGCTGAAAACTGTTATATGCCGTATGCTTAAGCGCAGTTCAGCTCCTAGAAGAGCATGCATTAACCTCTTAGAGCTAGGTCTCTTATCCTGCTCTCTCTAAAGGGTAGGAGCATCTAACTATGTGGCCGGTAAAAATATATATCTCCATATGTCCACAGTATAAGGACCTTAGGTAGGGAACAAGGACAGAGCGCCCTAAAGTTTGACCGAAAGGCTCGTCAGAGACTTAACGGTCACATACACAAAATCGCCATTAAACTACATAACAGTTAGTAAGAGACTGTGTAGGGATAAGAGGCATGAGGTAAATAACATTAACGTAATGATATACAATCCCTCACACCTAAAGCCTCAGACATAAAATCTACATTAGACCCTACAGAAGGCAGTAAAAGCGGCGTAATCCCTGAAAACTGACTGAAAATCAGATAGCTGCTCAGCTGCAATATCTCTCAACTAGAAGAGATATATAAAAATATTAACCCCTCTTGAGGGTAGCAGGTCCCACCTGGTCCCTGAATATACCCGTCCTCTCTTCATGATTTTTTCTTTTCTTGTCCCAAGAAAAATATATAAAAAGGACTTACCCTCCAGGGTCTTCTGCTGTTAAGCAATTACAGCAGCTTCAGGTCTGTCAGCCTCATCCGGCCACTGACAGGGACCTTAAAGTAAAAGAAAGAACAGAGTAACCAACCCTGGCTTTCTATAATAGGGGTAGCATAAATGTTAGAAATAAAGCAAGGACACCTCGCCACCTTCTAACTTCTAAAAGCCACCATTACTCTTACTAAAGAGATTGACATGGACACAGCATAGCCCCTAATCCTTGCTTGCAGGGAAAAGTACCCATAAAAGGATTAAATATCTTCAGACATCATCTTTGCACATCCTCTATTGACAAAGGCAAAGAGATTGACTGGGGATTATGGGTAAGGGAAGTTACACTTAACAGCTTTGCTGGGGTTCTCTTTGCCTCCTCCTGCTGGCCAGGAGTTGAATATCCCACTAGTAATTGGAATGACGTTGTGGACTTTCCATGCCATAGTAAAGAAATCTGAACTGTTGGGGACACAGGTTTGAAAACCAGTGGTCTAGATTCATTAAGCCTATTTCTGAAAGTACAGTATTTCATGTTGAAAGAAAAAGAAAGAGAGAAAGAGAGGGAAAGAGAGAGAGAGAAAGAAAGAGAAAAAAAGAGACAGAAAGAAAGAGAAAAAGAAAGAGAGAGAGAGAAAGAAAGAAAGAGAAAGAGAGAGAGAAAGAAAGAAAGAGAGAGAGAGAGAGCGAGAGCGAGAAAGAGAGAAAGAGAGAGCGAGAAAGTTTTTAAAATCAATGGAATTTGTTTTTAAAATAAATAACATTATTGTTTAACATATTTGAACTGGAGCATTATGGGTATACAGTGCATGTGTTTGCATTATACCGTAAAAATGTTTATTATACATTTTTTCTGTTTATTGTATATATATATTTATTGTAAAAAAAATGTGTTTTAATTTGGAGAGGTTTTGGTCTGGAAACAAGACTAACAAAACAAGATATTAATATTGTGCATAAAAAATGGCTGCAGCTTTTCTCATTGAAAACAGTGAACCCTTTGAACATTTCTCACACTGTAAAACATGTTTTGTAAAAAGGTGCCATTTCTATCATTAAAACTAATGAGCTATTTCATTCTCACAAAACTATAATTTCTCACTGTACAAATACAAGTGCAGTGAGGGTGCTAATAGCTCTTCCTGCGCTGTCTTGGATGAGATCATCTGACAATTTATTTAAATGTATTTGTTTACTTTACCACAGTATAACAACAATGGTGCATTATTATATAAACTATAAATATATTTTGGGTGGATAATCAATGCTATTAAATGAGTCTTCTTTAGAGTGCTCATCTCTGTGTGTTTTCATGGTTTTATACTTTTAAACAATCTTTTTTCACTCTTTTCTCTCTTTTTACCTTATCTATTAATATAAGAGCCACAACAATGAATGTATTGCCAATTAGCACATCTAGGCAAGTTTCCCTGCTTACTTTTACCCAGAAGTATTCTGTATACATTGTTACCAATGGTGCATTAAATACATTTTATAAGCATTGTATTTAGGTTATTCTGTGCCTCCCTCTAGTCATGGGTGCTGCCATTTTGAATCTATCTTTCACTACATTTCAATGCTGACCTGTTTGCTCATGTGCAGCAACTATCCTTCATTTACCTGCAGCATAACCTCGCTTCCAAAATGGCAGCACTCATGATTAGATGAAGGGGAATGGAATGTATTTAGTGCTTTTAAATTAATAGTGCTATATTAATATAAATAGATATTTGTGTTTAGTTTTATGCAACATTTATACAGCACTAAAGTAAATGATGACACTTTAGATCAGGGGTGTCCAAACTTTGCTCTCCAGAGGTTTTGGAACTACATTTCCCATGATGCTCAGCTAGATAAAATGCTGGCTGAGCATCATCGGAAATGTAGTTCCAAAACCTCTGGAGAGCAAAGTTTGGACACCCCTGCTTTAGATAGAAGGGATCTTATTAATGACATATCTAGAATAGTTTATACAACCTATATCCTGCTTATAATCTTGAGCTATTGTTTTAGCACAGAAGGTGTGTAGGAACTTACCATTAATTCTGTACACCCTAAGCGCATTGTGTTTGGGTAATTCCAACCTGCAGAGGCACCGTACAGTGTTCTCAAGCGAATGGCACAGTGCAGGAAACACAGATTGTGAAGTACAACTGGCCACTCTGGACGAGTACTCATCCCTAGGGTCTCATGGCTAATCAACTGCCAGGAGTGAATCATTCCACTTTTAATATTCTGTAAGGAACACAACATGATCAATAACATAACTGAGATTATTCTTTGGGATATGAAACAAAAAGTAAAATAGCTTAAACTGATATACATAATAGGAGTGCTCAGAACTCAAATAAAATTAGATTATTATCTGATGCCCAAAAAATTAAACTGTAAATACGTAACTATATACAATATTATATACAGTATACATAACTATATAAAGTATTATATATACACATAACTATATACAGTGTATATATATATATATATACGTATATATATATATATATATATATATATACACACAGTATATATAGTTATGTATATATAATACTTTATATAGTTATGTATAATGTATATAATAGTGTATATAGTTATGTATTTACAGTTTATATATAAAACTAAATACAGTATTATTCAATGCCATATTCATGCCAATTAAGCTTGAGAAAGAAAAAACTTCATATGTAGAAAAGATATATGTGTTATATATATATATACATACACACTACTACTACTACCATCAAAACATATAAAACGTATTGTGCTTCATAACATATTATGTTTATTACAGCTATTCTGTTTTTGTAGAACCTCTAAAATGGATATAGTTTACTAGAGATTTAAGAGTAAGACAATGCTAGCAAACATCTTAACCACTACTTAACCTGGATCCCTTTGTACCTTCTACTTAGCTTTAAATTAATTCCAACATGGAACAATTCTATTCATCGTTCCCTCTAAAGTGTGTGTGCATGTGAACACCTTTTACCAACAGTGCGCACATACATGCCTTTAAAAAGTGCTCACAGGAATGTACTAGTAATTTAGAGCAAGAGTTAGGATTTTTATCCATTTTTTTGTTTACTTGTGATTTGAAGCTGGTTTCCAAATGTGCTTGTGGTTTTCTCAACAACAAAGAAAAACAACAAAACTTTATGTTCTTGTGCAGAATCTGCGCTTTCTTGTTTTTGTCTGTGTGAGTATGTGTGTCTCTCAGTATCTCAGAGAGAGAGTGTGAGAGTGAGTGTGTGAGAGTGTTTGAGTGTGAGAGAGTGTGTGAGTCAGTGTGAGAGTGTCTCAGAGAGTGTGAGAGAGTGTCTCAGAGAGTGTGAGAGTGAGTGTGTGAGTTTAAGTGTGAGAGAGTGAGTGTGAGAGTGTCTCAGAGAGAGAGAGTGTGAGAGTGAATGTGAGAGTGTCTCTTAAAGAGAGTGTGAGAGAGTGAGTGTGTGAGAGAGAGTGTGAGAGAGAGTGTAAGTGAGAAAGTGTGTGAGAGAGTGTGTGAGTGTCTCAGAGAGTGTGAGAGAGTGTGTGAGTGAAAGAGTGCCTCAGAGAGAGTCTCTGAGAGAGTGTGAGATAGTGAGTGTGTGCAAGAGAGTGTTTGAGTTTGTGTGAGTATGATTAATCATTAACCTTTATATTCATCTGAAAGCTAAATAATTGGCATGTACAGGTTGCTTTACTTCTAATAGCAAATAGATGCAGATTTAGGGAGGAGATATTCTCCACACTTCGTTATTATTTATCCATGTTGTCTATTGGACCATTTGCCATTTACTGTTTATAATAGATGTCAGAGGGACAGGGATTACTTAATGGCAAACAGTAAGTGAGTATTTTTGGTGCACCACAAAGTAGAATGTTAGACATATACCTTTTTTTTTTTTTTTTTTTTTAAAGAATTTTTATTGAGGTTTCCAAAACATACATGAAATAAGAAGACACTGCAAGAATATGTTACATTTTAGACCAATATAAAAAAAAAACTTGCACCTCCATTAACAAATGAATTGTAAGCATTAATATAATAATAACATACATGAAAAAAACAGATATCTGTGACTAAATTATAGTGAGGCCAATTAATGGAGTGTGCCATGTGAATAAGTTTATACAAAGATACAATGAAGAATAGTCTAATTTAATATGGGGTCTACGTAGGTAGGACCTCATTTTCTGTTATATAAATTGTATTATAGTAACCATAACAAGTGAAACTGAAACCTCGTTTTTTTATTGAACATTTTGAAATCCCTCTCATATCACAATGAGTCACTCTTGGACCCATATTATCTAAACTAGTATCTCGAGGGAATATAATGAAAAAGATGGCCACTCTTGGACCAGTGTTAGCTTATACCATCTTAATGTCATATAAGACAGTAATGTAAAATAGCAATTACAATGGATATTTCTACATACTAAAGTAAAACGGTGAGCAATATCAGTAAAGTTGAGCACTCAGACTAAAACATTACTACTAAAACATTAATAGGCGCATCTCTAGAGAGCCACACATTACTATTAAACATGACTACTTAAATAAGATAGAAAGAAAAAAAAAAACTGTGGGGGAAGATCTAGTTGAGAGAATTTGTGTTACCATTAACTATATATATAGGCAGCAAAATGTTGAAATACTCAACCCTCCTTCCAGGCGATAATGTGTGCAGAGCCTATGAATGTATCATAATTGTTATATATCAAACGTCTGAAATGAGAGTCAGCTTTGTTTCTCAGATGTTATTGATATTCTATATGTCAACACTCAAACTAAGATATTTTGATTCCTATGTCCCAACTAAGCTGTTTGTAAATAACCAAAAATCAGGTAGACATCGCGCCACCTTGGCCGCTGATAGCACGACATCCACGGGAGTAAGGAGCATGTTGTGGACATCTTTGGGATTACAAACAGTATAGCTGTCTACAACTAGTAGGTTAAGTTATATGTAGTTGTTAATTAGACACTTGTCACACTTCTGCTGAGGGGGCTGCATTAAAGACTAACGTTGTTAGTGTCTCCCTAAGTTCTATAGCTGTAATGCGGGGTAAGATATGAGGAAAAGCCGAATATAGAACATTCACTAGTCAAAAGAAAAATAAGGATTGTTGACAGTCCCTCACCCAAACTAAAGTGTATTAATATGTTAAGTCCATCTATACATGAGAACACACTAAGAGGATAGAATATCAATTAAGACCTTAAACTTCAGGCGTAGTAGCCGTCATCACAGTACACTGATCAATATTTAGAAATAGTGGTGTCTACCATATCTTTGAGGGACAAGTGCACATAAACAAATATATACAAACAGACAGAATATGTGGTAAATTAGGCAGACCTCCAAGTATAGTTAGCATAATCAAGTTGTGATATGAACAGGTCACCAGTCCTCTAAGAAGGGGGATTTGTTATACTGCCGGTAACCCTGTGTGAGAAAACGCTTATCCTATTCCCAGCTTAGAAGCGAGGCACCAGAGTCTAACATATGTGAGGGGAGTTTGTTTTGTCTCAGATCGTCCCACCACTTTCTCCCAGATCAAATGTGCCTGAGATTGCTGACCACCAGAACAGGTGCCCTGTGAGGACATAGCACTAATAACTATAACCTGCCAAGCATCTGCCGTGTCTGTAATATCACCTAGAGATGAGACCAGGAAATGAGCAACTAATCCACAAGGCAGGGCACCCGCTCCCTGCTCTCCAGTATATGTGATGGTATTTATGATCTCCAGCTCCATCAGTTGTTTGCCGGAGTCGTACTGAGTTTCAGAGTCCTCCACAAAGGTAATTGCGACCTCACTGGGTATAATCCTCTCCACCGAGTTGCAAAGCCAGGGCTGGTTGACATCTGTCCGGCAGGCAGAAGCCTTCACTAGAGTCTCTCGTTCTGGAGGTAAATGATAGGCACTTAGGGGCTCATCTAAAGATCTCGGCTTATGTATCAAGGAGCTGCAAACCTCTCTTACAGATCTCCACTCTTTTGCAAACACGTCATGGAGCTCAGTGAAGTGGGAGTTCAGCATCTCCTCCACTTCCTGGAGCAATAGCATGGCTTCAACTTCCATTTAGTAGCACTTATCTGAATGTATGAGATTCCGTCGGCTCGTATATATAAGCAAATGCGCTCTATTTAGTGTAATGTTAGGTTTTGCTCCACCGTTTCTTCAATAATAGTAATTGTCTATCACTGCTTAGTAACCCGGTTTCCCGGGGGGGGGGGGGGGGGGGTATGTGCGGCAGCCTACCATTCATAGATCGTATGTCACGCCAGAGAGAACAGTGATTTCTCCGACCTCTTAAAGCAATAAGAAGAATCTTCTAAACCCCTTAGGGTAAGATCATATGTTGACATAAGGTGCTGGAGTTTGATTAGGCGGAGATGACTTTCCCATTCAAGTATATTGGAGTTAGTTTCTAAGATGGCGTGGTCACTCACCATGCAGTGGCACCGAAGACCATAGGCTAAAAACGTGATCCAAAAGCTAGTGTCTTCGCTTGTCAGTGTTCAGGGGAATGTCATAGGCACATCGGGATAAGAATTAAATCTATATATATAAAATAATCCCCATTAATAGGCTTTGGATGTAAGAGCTCTAACAGAACACGTCCTGCCGCTTCAGCTATCGGCTCCGCCCCCCAGACATATACCTTTTTGTAGTGACACCACTTAACAATACCTCTGTTTTAGGCTTATGTTCAGTTGCTGTGTGCCATGGATTTAATCTGATTCCACCTAATCTATCCTCATAGGCTAATTGTATTTTAATTTTTCACACAAATAAAAATGACGTAAATGTATGTCTTACCATCGGTGTGTCTACAACAGTTTTAATTGTATAATGAAATAGCCTAGCTGGAAGATTCTGGCTGGCTTGAACAGACATCCACAAACGAAAATTCTTATCTGGATTCTTCTTTAACTTTAAAGTTTTTTCAAGTGACATCATTAATTGGAGCGAATTCTGCACATTCTCCAACAAAATCCAAAGACCCTATATATTAAATATTACATTACATAGCGTTAGTTTAAAGCAAAATATTTACTTGAACAACTAGGTTCATTGTTACAAAAAAATGTGTGTGAATGACTAAATATTCAATGATGTGTGTAAGATTTTAGCAAAAATTAAGCAAAACTGGAAAATAAAATTATTTTTACTGAAGCATTAAAACAGTTATTTAAGATAGTTATTAATGTCCTGTTTATTGCCAAATTGTATTAGTCTGGTATAGGCCTCAATAGTATTCTAAGGATTTATGATATCTATAAGATGTATCTGGCCTTATGCTTTGTGTCTGATGACCATAAATAAAGATGAATGGGTAACAGATGGAATCATGGAAAATAAGTGAATAAGTTAAGTGTGAACTTAATAAAACTACTATACGTTAACATAAATATTTTAGTACTAAGACACAACACCCTTCTTTGAACTTTACATTGAAATTCCTTAGCCTATATAGCATTTATACAGCATTAGCATCCAGGAATTAGTAGTGGCACAACTTTACCTCTGCCATTCCATGTAGGATGACTTCCTCAGCCTTATCCTCTGGCAAACTGATGGGATAAACTGATATTTTCTGGTTCCTTTTCTTAGCCAAATCCAGAAGCAAAGCTCTTGGGATGCAGTTGTCTTTATCATAGATTAGCAAGCACGGGTGATCATGCGCCATCCATGCCAGAGGTCCCTTAATATCCCCTGATGACTCTGCTTTGTATCTGCAATTAGCAGAAGTCAAATTATCCATTTACATGGAAGTTTACACACCTGACTTTTGTTTTTGAACCAGATTCAATATAAAAAGAGAATACCTGATGACATCACATTCATGTAGCCAGTGTGCAGTAGTTACAGACAAATATTAGCATGCTGGTATTGGTGATAAGTCGCATCTGAACATGGGAAAGCTATGTTACTGTTTTGAATAAAATTGTGAGGAGAAGATAACTTACATTTTTCCAAGAACTGCATTAATGTAGTTAGATGCCGCTGGCAGGATCCGGTCTATTCGCACAGCTCGTAAGACCAAAAATCTCTGATGTGGACTCAGATCTTCCAGCCCCTCAGGCCATTTCACCTTGAAGACAAATGTATGTAAAGTCTGAAACATTCTTATTATATATTGATGCAGATCCTGATCTCAAAGCTGCAGTCTCTCTATATCCCCATGTTGACATTTACAAATTAATAAAATACCTATTACAAAATATGCCTTTTATCCCCCTTTGATCTCCTCCTAAGAAATAAAGAATAACTCACATTGTCATTCAGCCACAGTATAATTTTACATCATAAATATAATGTTTAATAACCTCTAATAACATTTATACGTGACATCTTCTAGAAGGAGTTATAATGGTTATTTCTACAAAACAATGATAGTCCAAAAGACAGCTGAAAAGATTTATCCCACATTTTAATGTTCTGATTTTAAGGCCATGTTTTCTGGTGGCTACATCTAAAACTTCTTACATATGAAGGGTTTTCAGGCTGTTCACTTTCGCAGAAAGTCTTCCATGTTGTATCTTTAATATCCTTGCACATCCGGTCAAATATCTCCCCAAACCAGTCAAAATATGTAGCTAAGATCTACAGAAAACATACAAACTTTTTCAGTTATATATATTGTCAATAGCTGGATAAACTTTCATTTTTCAAAGGAAATCAATGTATGAAGCCGCAGTTGAATACGTAATTTATGATTTTGTGAATCTTTTTCAGCAAGTTAAAATAAACTTAAAAGTGGAAAAAGAAAACACTTTAATGCGTTAGAGCATATTATTATTACACTGGTGTTTGCAACTATGTGTTTAACCCCTGCAAAAAGCAGCAACTCACTACTAGGACCTACCTAAACACATCTGGTAAGCCAATGATAAGAGGGATATTTGTGTAGCAAGCTCTTATTGGTGCATTCTGCTCCTGAGTCTACTTAGGTATGCTTTTCATCAAAGGTAAAATAAATTTGATAATATGAGTAAATTAAAAATGTCTTACAACTGCACGCTCTATTTAAACTATGAATGTTTAATTCTGTTTTTTCATGTACATTTGTTGTCATATTTCTAAATATTCTAAACATTTTAAATATTAAAATTATTTGTAAATTTTGATACATTTTCATATAATATATAGACTGAACATTGAGACCTATTTTTACTATGCATATTATTTTTACTATACATATTGTTTTTACTATACATATTATTTTTACTATACATATTGTTTTTACTATACATATTGTTTTACTAAACATATTATTTTGGAGAGATCCTGAACACAGACAAGTTACCCCAGTTGAAGCTGTTGACCAAAGGTTGGGCTTTGCTGGGATCCTGCCAGATACATCACCTGGAGGTGCTCTATGATTGGGAATAACATTGATCCGTCTTTGAGTTCTCTGGTTATAGGGGATTTTACACTGTGTAGCACCCTTGTATGCTTTTATTCCTATAAGAATTCGCTACAAGAGTTAAGCAGACCTGATTCCAACGAGCTGTCATTGGTCTCATTTTTATATACAAACTGTTCATTTATTTTTTTCACACTAAGGACTTGTTTTATATAATGTTTCCTTTTGTAATATAATCTGTATATGTGCATTATCTGTGGTTAATTAAATTTATTTTTATAGTTACATTATACTTTCAGATTGTATTTGAGTTTTAGGCTGTACTTAATAAGATCTTCTATTTTAATCTATTTGGGTTTCACATAATAAAGTATAGATGCCAAAATACAACATTATAGTCTACTAGTCGATAAGCCTGCCCAGAGGGCAGTCTATGTGTTGAAAATACAACCCCCCAAGCTACAAAAAATAAAAATACAGAAAAATAAACAAAGCTATCAAAAATAATAAAATTAAACCAAAACGAATACCCCTATAAAAATACCCCCCCCCCAAAATAAAAACACACACTAATCTAATACTAAACTACCAATAGCCCTTAAAAGGGCTTTTTGTAGGGCATTGCCCTAAGTTAAACAGCTCTTTTACATTAAAAATAAACAAAGTCCCCCCTAACAGTAAAACCCCGCACCCACCAAACCCCCCAAAATAAAAAAAAATCTAACACTAACAAACCTAAACTACCCATTGCCCCTAAAGGGGCATTTGTATGGGCATTGCCCTTAAAAGGGCATTCAGCTCTTTTTCACTGTCCTTAAAAGGGCATTCAGCTCTTTTGAAATTTGACCCAAAAACCCTAATCTAAAAAAACAAACCCCCCCCAAAAAAACAAAAAAAAAACTAACAGTAAAGCCCCAAATAGATACTCATGGTTTCAGAAGTCCGACGGAGAAGGTCTTCGTCCAGCAAGTCCATCATCTTCATCCACAGCAAAGATGGCACGGAACAGAGGTCCGGAGCGGTCTTCCCAGATGTGGTGATCCTCGGCAGTGGTCATCTGTGGCGGAGTTAATGGTCCTCAGCAGCACCCGTGGCAGTCCTCAGCGGCAGAGGTCCTTAGCGACATGGAGGCTCCTCTTCATCCAATGTCCGTGGTATACTGAATATTGAATGCAAGGTACGGCAATCAATTTGGTGTACCTTGCATTCGTATTGGATGTTCAAATCAGCCAATAAGATTTCAGTAGCTGAATTAGATTTCAGTAGCTCTCATCCTATTGGCTGTTTTTGAAAATTTCATCCATTAGGAATTCAAGGTACCCCAATAAATATGGGGTATCTTGAATTCAATCTTCAGTGTGCGGCGGACGATCGCATGAAGAGGAACCTCCATGCCTTTGCCAAGGACCGCCGCCACCGAGGAGCGCCACCGCCACTAATGACTGCCACAGAGGAGCGCCACTTCTGGGAAGACCGCTCCGGACCTCCGCTCTGCGCCGCCTTTGCTGTGGATGAAGATGATGGACCTGCCTGGAAGAAGACCTTCTCCGCCGGACTTCTGAAACCGTGAGTACCTCTTTGGGGCTTTAGTCTTAGTTAGTTTTTTTGGGGGGAGGTTGTTTTTTAGATTAGGGTTTTTGGGGGCAAATTTTTTAAAAAAAAACTAAATGCCCTTTTAAGGGCAATGCCCATACAAATGCCCCTTTAGGGGCAATGGGTAGTTTAGGTTTATTAGTGTTAGTTTTTATTTTTATTTTGGGGGGTTTAGTGGGTGAGGGGTTTTACTGTTAGGGGGGACTTGGTTTATTTGTAATGTAAAAGGGCTGTTAAACCTAGGGCAATGCCCTACAAAAAGCCATTTTAAGGACTATTGTTAGTCTAGCATTAGATTAGTGTTTTTTTATTTTGGGGAGCTTTTTTATTTTCATAGGGATTAGGTTTATGTTTTTTATTTTGGATAGTGTTGTTTAATATTTTTTGTAATGTTAGCTGTGTTTTATTTTCTGTAATTAGATTAATGTAATGTAATTTTTTTAATTGTAATTAAGGGGTTAATTTAGGGGGTGTTAGGTTAGGGGGCTTAGTTATTAAATTATTTTTTTGCGTTGTGGGGTTTGGCGGTGTAGAAGTTAATAGGTAAATTAGGTTTAATGTGTTGTGGGGGGTTGGCGGATTAGGGGTTAATAGATGTATTAGGTAGTTTGCGATGGGGTTTGCAGATTTCGGGGTTAATAATTTTATTAGGTAGTTGTTTTTTTTCTTAATACTTTGTGCGGTGGTTAGTTTACTTTATTCTTAATACTTCGTACGGGCGGTTAGGTTTTTTTTTTAAAATACTGCGGGCGGTTAGGTGTTTTTTTCATACTTATTGCGTGCGATTTTTTAATTTTTTTATTCTTATTGCGGCCATTTTTTTTTTGTAATGCTCCATTTGCCTTCGCTGCATCCCGGTGAATTCCAAAAATGGCAGGAGGTGGATTCTTTCACCACTTTGCCATTTCCGGGAATCCACCTAGAAGCAGCTTTGCTGCACCCAAGTGAATCCTTTTGGCTGCCTCGCGCTGCCAACATTCCTTTGAGGATGCATGTGCAACTGCCGACGGCACCGGACATTACAAACGCAATTATAGTATAGATGAATCCTGTAATTCTATGATCTCAACATGTAATGAATGATGAAGATAAGGTAAAAACATACCTGTAGATTTTTAAACTGCTCTTCAGTCATCCAGTCAAGTGGATTCCTTAGCTGCTGACGTGACACTGATGCATTTCTACCTAATCTCTGCATCAACGACACAGATAGATCTGGAGAAATAGCAAATTCTCTCTCTCCTGGCTTCATACGTCCTAAAGAATGTTCAACCTAGCGTGAAGATGTAAAGAAAAGAATATCGTATGGACACTCATTGTAATATAGTACTTTATCTGATGATTAGATTTAATTTATTCTTACCTCAAAAGATACTAACAAAGCATAAACAATTCTATCCTTTTCCAACAAGGAACGTGAAACATATGAGAATATGTTACTTGTCACACAGGTTACTACACCTCGGATTGAATACCTGCAAGGTAGGAATAAAAAATACAGGATGAAAGTCTTAAAGTGGAAAACGAACACTTCAGATACAGTAAGCTAAAATACAGTACAAAGAGTTATCCTCATATTGAGAGTGACATGTAGGAACACATTACTGAGGTAATACAAGTTTTATTCAGTTTAGAAAAGATCATATATTGGTACCTACTCTTTAAGTGTAATTCTTTCATTACATTTAATTATTTTTTAGCTTGGTTGTAGTGTAATAGTAGTAATGAGGCAGCCATAAAACAGAAAACAACTCAGCCTCTTTAGAAGAAACAAGAACAAGCGCAATTTTCAGAGGTTCTATTTTCAGTGTAATGTGGGGAAAACAAAAAGAGATGCCCCTTGTGTGAAACAGATTTGTACGAAGCATGGATTTGCCAGCTGATATGCCTTTACTAAGATACTGATCTGTCACACTGTCACGTGCTCTTACAGTATCATTTTTCTAATGATGAAGTTGGAGCTTCTGTTATGTAGAAGATAGAACTTCAACTGGTGTGTGTGTGTGCGAATAACATTATAGAAAGGGAGAAGAAAGGGATCTTCAAAACTCTGCCACATATAACAGATAAACTTGACAGTAAAGTCGAAACTTGAATGATTTAGATAGAGCATGTCCTTTTAAACAACTTTTTAATTTACTTATATCATCTAATTTGCTTTATTCGCTTGGTATCCTTTGAAAAGCATATTTAGGTAGGCTTTGGAGCTACAATGCACTGCTGAAAGCTAGCTGCTGATTGGTTGCTGTATATATATATATATATATATATATATATATATATGCCACTTGCCATTGGCTCACCTTATGTGGTCGGCTAGCTCCCAGTAGTGTATTGCTGCTCCCACGACAAAGGATATAAAGAGAATGAAGCAGATATGATAATATAAGTAAATGGGAAAGTTGTTTCAAATTATATGTTCTACAAGTATCATGAAACAAAATGTTGGGTTATGTGATAAAAATTTGCTTAGATTAAAAACTAATGTCACACACACCGACACATATACACACACACACACATATACATACATACATAAACAGACACCCATATACATATATACACACACACTCACATATACACGCGCACACACATACACATATACGAGTACGGCATGTAATGTAAAACGCGTCAGACTGGTTTTCATGTCTCTATTATTTTTAGGATTGAATAAAGCTTAATTTAGTTTACTGTTTAAGAAAAAGATTCTTTGTTTTTGGATTTTTTTACGAGTGGAGGAACTCGCTTTCTTCTTCAAGTGCAACGGTGGCTCCACACCAGCTGAAGATTGATTGCAGATCACATGACCCGCAAAAGACTGAGTGAGTAATGCTAACCTGAATGGTTTCCTGTGAGGCCGTATGGACTATCCGTATAGCGGAATCCTGAAGCTTCAAGCTAGAAGGCTGGATGCAGGAAGGTAAAAAGCGTATGTTTCTTTCATGTAATTGGCAAGAGTCCATGAGGTAGTACGTATGGGTTATACAATCCTATCAGGAGGGGCAAAGTTTCCCAAACCACAAAATGCCTACAAATACACCTCCCACCACACCCACAACTCAGTTTTACAAACTTTGCCTCCTATGGAGGTGGTGAAGTAAGTTTGTGCTTGATTTTTTTGTTTTCTTCTATGATATGCGCTTCTAAGCATTCTGAAGCCCAATTCCTCTCAGAGTACAGTGTTTGTCAGAGGGATGTGAAGAGAGTATTGCCTATTGATTTTATGGTTTCTCTCACGGGAAATCTTTTCAAGGGTTCTCTGTTATCGGTCATATGGATTCATCTCCTACCTCCCTTTTCAGATCTGCGATATACTCTTATACCATTACCTCTGCTGATCGTTTTCAGTACTGATTTGGCTATCTGCTATATGTGGATGGGTGTCTTTTGGTAAATATATATCATTATTTAAGACACTCTCAGCTATGGTTGGCGCTTTATGTATTTATATAAAGTTTTAAATATATGTATTTACTTATATTTGCCATGAGTCGGGTTTATGTATATTTCCCTTTGCAGTCTAGTAGTTTCAGTAAGGGAATCTTGTTTTAGAAAGTTTTTTTCTTACCTGGGGTTTAGTTTCCTTTTTCAATTTGACTTGTTTTTTAAGTCTGCGGGCAAATTAGGCTCGCAAGGGCGCAAAATGCTGTTGTTTATTATGTCATTTTTGGAGCAAATGTGCATCTATGATCACGCAAGTTCGTCATTTCCTGCATCTTAGTTGACGCCAGGTTGTTTGGCGCAAAGTTGTGTTTGTTATGACGCAAGTTGCGTCATTTCCGGATGTTTGTTAGTGGCAAAAAAAATGTATACTTCTTTTTGCGTTATGCGTCATACTTGGAGGCAAAAAATATTTGGTTTTATTTTACCCCACTTCCTATATGCGTCTTGCCTTCTTTATGCTCAGAGGGCTATGCTATTTGCTTTTTTGCTTATTTAGCATTTGCATTTTTTCCCATTCCTGAAACTGCTATATGAGGAAATAAGATATTTGTGATTAAATGTTATTTTTTCTTTTTACATTTTACAAGATGTCTCAATCTGATTCTTTCTCAGAAGCTGCTGTAGGAACCATGCTGCCTGAAACACAGTTCTACCAAAGCTAAGTGTATCTGTTGTAAGCTAGCAGAGATTATATCTCCAGCTGTAGTATGTAACAGTTGTCATGATAAGCTTTGTCATGCCGAAAATGTCTCTATTAGTACTAGTACAGTATCTGTTGTTCCTTCAATATCTAATGTACATAATATCCCTGTTGATATGAAAAAAAAATTGTAATGACCGACAACATACTGATATATCCACTTCTGATGAGGATTTCTCTGGCTCAAAAGATCCTGCTTCAGACATTGACATTGATAAATCAACTTATCTTTTTAAGATTGAGTATATTCGTTCTTTGTTGAAAGAAGTATTGGTTACTTTGGATATTGAGCTGTCTGGTCCTCTTGATAACAAATCCAGTAAACGTTTAAATTCTGTTTATAAACCTCCTGTGTGAGGTTTTCCCTGTTCCTGATTCTATTTCTGATGTGATTGCTAAGGAATGGTCTAAGCCTGGTACTTCTTTTGTTCCTTCTTCTGGATTTAAAAGGTTGTACACTTTGCCAGTGGCTAATTTAGAGTTTTGGGAAAAAGTCCCTAAGGTTGATGGGGCTATTTCTACTCTTGCCAAGCGTACTACTATTCCTATGGAAGATAGTACTTCTTTTAAGGATCCTTTATATAGGAAAATTGAATCTTATCTAAGGAAAGCTTATTTTCATTCTGGTTATATTCTCAGGCCTGCCATTTCTATGGCTGTTGTTGCATTTGCATTGACTTTTTGGTTGGATAGCTTAGCACAATTGGAAAAAGATTCTGATTTGTCTAGCATTGTTCGTTTGCTTCAATATGCTAATCATTTTCTCTGTGATGCTATTTTTGATATTATCAAGATTGATGTTAAAAATATGTCTTTCACTATTTTAGCTAGAAGAGCTTTATGGCTCAAATCATGGAATGCTGACATGGTATCTAAATCTAGGTTACTATCTCTATCATTTCAGGGTAATCATTTATTTGGTTCTCAGTTGGATTCTATTATTTCCACTATTACTGGGGGGAAGTTTTTTTGCCCCAAGATAAAAAATCTAAGGGTAAAGCTATAGCTTCTAATCGGTTTCGTTCGTTTTGTCAGAATAGAGCACAGAAAACTCCTTCCCCTAAGGACTATGGCTCCAATTGGAAGCCATCTTCGAGTTGGAATAAATCCAAGCCTTTTAAGAAACCAAAGCCAGCCCCCAAAACTCCATGAAGGTGCGGCCCTCAATCCAGTTCTACTGGTGGGGGGCAGATTGAAATTATTTCAAGACGTTTGGGCAGGTTCCGTTCAGAATCATTGGATTCAGAATATTGTCTCTCAAGGGTATCAAATAGGTTTCAGAATAAGACCTCCTGTGATAAGATTTTTTCTCTCTCACGTTCCATCAAATCCTATGAAAGCTCAGGCCTTTCTGAAATGTGTTTCAGATATGGAGCTTTCAGGGATAATTGTACCAGTTCCACTTCTGGAACAGGGTCTGGGTTTTTATTCAAATCTATTCATTGTCCCAAAGAAGGAAAATTAATTCAGACCAGATCTGGATATGAAGTTTTTGAATCACTTTGTAAGGGTCTCAACTTCCAAGATGGTGACTATAAGGACTATTCTGCCTTTTGTTCAGCAAGGTCATTACATGTCCACAATAGATTTAAAGGATGGCATATCTTCACATTCCGATTCATCCAGACCCCTATCGGTTTCTGAGATTCTCTTTTCTAGACAAGCATTACCAATTTGTCACTCTTCCATTTGGCCTAGCGACAGCTCCAAGAATCTTTTCGAAGGTTCTCGGTGCCCTTCTATCTGTAATCAGAGAGCAGGGTATTGCGGTGTTTCCTTATTTGGACGATATCTTGGTACTGGCTCAATCTTTTCATTTAGCAGAATCTCACACAAATCAACTTGTGTTGTTTCTTCAAAGACATGGTTGGAGGATCAATTTACCAAAGAGTTTCTTGATTCCTCAGACAAGGGTCACAGATAGATTCAGTGTCTATGACTCTGTCTTTAACAGACAAGAGACGAATGAAATTGGTTTCTGCCTGTCGATCATTCCCTTCAGTGGCTATGTGCATGGAAGTTTTAGGTCCTATGACTGCAGCATTGGACGCGATCCCCTTTGCTCATTTTCATATGAGACCTCTGCAGCTTTGCATGCTGAATCAATGGTGCAGGGGTTATACTCGGATATCACAATTGATATTCTTAAATCCCAACACTCAACTCTCTCTTACTTGGTGGTTAAACCATCACCTTATTGTTCAAGGGGCCTCCTTTGTTTGTCCTTCCTGGACTGTGATTTCAACAGATGCAAATCTCACAGGTTGGGGAGCTGTCTGTGGGTCTCTGACAGCACAAGGGGTTTGAAATCCTCAAGAGGCGAGGTTATAAATCAATATTTTAGAACGCTGTGCTATTTTAAGGGCTCTTCATGCTTAGCCTCTATTAAAGAGAGAATAATTTATTTGTTTTCAGACAGACAATATCACAACTGTGGCATATGTCAATCATCAGGGTGGGACTCGTAGTCCTTTAGCGATTAAAGAAGTATCTTGAATACTTTCTTGGGCGGAATACAACTCCTGTCTAATTTCTGCAATACATATCCCAGGTGTAGACAATGAGGGAAGCGGATTATCTCAGCCATCCAGGGGAGTGGTCTCTCCATCCAGATGTATTTTGTCAGATTGTACAGATGTGGGGTCTTCCCGAAATAGATCTTATGGCTTCCCATCTAAACAAGAAACTTCCCAGGTATCTTTCCAGGTCCAGGGATCCTCAGGCGGAGATGGTGGATGCATTAGCAGTTCCTTGGTTTTACCAACCTGCTTACATCTTTCCGTCATCTTCTTCCAAGGGTGATCTCCAAGATCATAATGGAACAATCGCATGTGTTTCTGATAGCACCAGCATGGCCTCACAGATTTTAGTTTGCGGATCTTGTCCAGATGTCAAGTTGCCAACCTTGGCCACTTCCGTTAAGACCAGACCTTCTGTCTCAAGAAACATTTTTCCATCAGGATCTCAAATCGCTAAATTTGAAGGTATGGAAATTAGTGCTTAGTCATACAGGTTTCTCTGACTCAGTGATTAATACATTGCTACAGGCTCGTAAGTCTGTTTTAAGGAAGATTTATTATCGGTTTTGGAAAACCTATATTTCATGGTGTCCTCAGAAATTCTCTTGGCATTCTTTTAGAATTCCTAGAATTTTACAGTTTCTTCAGGATGGTTTGGATAAAGGTTTGTCTGCAAGTACTTTGAAGGGACAAATCTCTGCTCTTTCTGTTTTATTTCATAGAAAGATTGCTTATCTTCCTGACATTCACTGGTTCGTATCAAGCCTGTTATTAAATCAATTTCTTCTCCTTGGAGTCTTAATTTGGTTTTAAAGGCTTTGCTGGCTCCTAAGTTTGAGCCTATGCATTCTCTGGATATTAAACTACTTTCTTGTAAAGTATTGTTCCTTTTGGCTATCTCTTCAGCTAGAAGAGTTTCTGAATTCTCTGCTCTCTCTTGTGAGTCTTCGTTTCTGATTTTCCATCAGGATAAGGCTGTTTTACAGACTTCGTTTGAATTTCTTCCTAAGGTTGTGAATTCTAACAACATTAGTAGGGAAATTGTTGTTCCTTTCTTGTGTCCTAATCCTAAGAATACTTTTGAAAAATATTTACATTCTTTGGATGTTGTAAGAGCTTTGAAATACTATGTTGAAGCTACTAAAGATTTCAGGAAGACTTCTAGTCTATTTGGGTTTTTTTCTGGTCCTAGGAAAGGTCAGAAAGCCTCTGCCATTTATTTGGCATCTTGGTTAAAACTTTTGATTCACAAGGCTTATTTGAAGGTGGGACAGTCTCCGCCTCAGAGAATTATAGCTCATTCTACTAGATCAGTCGCCACTTCTTGGGCTTTTAAGAATGAAGCTTCGGTTGATCAGATTTGCAAAGCAGCAACTTGGTCATCTTTGCATACATTTACTACATTTTATCATTTTGATGTATTTGCTTCTTCTGAAGCAGTCTTTGGTAGAAAAGTTCTTCAGGCAGCTGTCTCAGTTTGATTCTTCTGCTTATGATTCAAGTTTTTTTCTTGAAATTTATGAGAAATTTATGAGAAAGACTTATTTTTTTGTGTGGATTTAATTTTTTCAGCGGAAATAGCTGTTTTTATTTTATCCCTCCCTCTCTAGTGACTCTTCTGTGGACTTCCACATCTTGGGTATTTCTATCCCATACATCACTAGCTCATGGACTCTTGCCAATTACATGAAAGAAAACTTAATTTATGTAAGAACTTACCTGATAAATTAATTTCTTTCATATTGGCAAGAGTCCATGAGGCCCACCCTTTTCTTATGGTGTTATGATTTTTTGTATAAAAGCACAAGTATATTTCCAGTTCCTCTTTTTGTATGCTTTTTTACTCCTTATTTTATCACCTCACTACTTGGCTATTCATTAAACTGAGTTGTGGGTGTGGTGGGAGGTGTATTTATAGGCATTTTGAGGTTTGGGAAACTTTGACCCTTCTGGTTGGATTGTATATCCCATACGTCACTAGCTCATGGACTCTTGCCAATATGAAAGAAATCAATTTAAAAGGTAAGGTCTTAGATAAATTATGTTTTTCTCATTTTCTCATAAGCTGATTTAGTGGAGAAGAGTGCCAGGGGAACGTGAAGTACGGCTAAGTCCGATATTGCTTTATTGTGTTTAAAGTGCTGAGTGTGGTTCTATTCTGGGCTGGACTTATAAGTCAATGTTGAAACAATTGTTGTGCATATTCTATTGAAGCATATTATTTTGAAGCTTTGGGGTAGCACTCTTTTGTTTTTACATATATATATATATATATATATATATATATATATATACACACACACACACACACACCTTACTGAGGCTCTTTATGTACAGTATTATCCTTTTATCTCACTGTAGCTCACTGTAGCTAGTGATGCAGTTCACTTACCTTTCTGAATGTGCTACAGACAAATCAAAAAGCCCCATCAGCTGACTGAAGCTTGTATCATACATATTGTTGAGTTGATGCATCACTCTGGCAGTGTCAAACATTACAGAGCCGCGCACAGCTACCTCTCGAAATCCCTCTCTAGCATGCAGCAAGTTTTGTTCTGATGCAGCAATCTTTATGTTCCTGTAATGAAAATGACATACACTACTGTGCGACAGTGAAACCTTACACTTTATATCTCCTGAAAAGGATTTGCTTTAAGCGCCGTAATGACCAGGATAATGACTTTGATGGCTATTTTTATATGGAGGAATTTAAATTGTGCTTCATAGATTCTTCTCGTTTATGATGTGGTTTAGCTTCACCTATATAACGTAATGCACTCAGCCTACTTGTAATGCTATGCAGATATGCTAAGATAATAATACATGTTTACCGGCTGACTGGAACAGGTAATACTTGAGGAATGAATACAAATTCTACTTATATGTGGTACAGATGTTTTGTAGCTTCAATGCTTTCAATGTATTAGGTTTTGACAATGCTGCTGGACAATTAAAATGACACAACTGAAATGCTGCAAGCAAGAGAATGTAGTTTAAAATGTTAAAGCATTTAATATATAAAAACTGCTTGTAATATGTAGCAGGATTTAAAATATATTGCATGTAAAATGAGGAGAGATTTCAAAATGTTAAACCTTTCACATCCAAAGAAGACACTTAATTGCAGCCCTCCCTGTCAGCAAAGAGGTTACCTTAAACCCTCCCAAGAAAACAAAAGGGACGGTAAGCGCATTAAAATTTTAATATAAACTGCTTAGTTATGCATAGTAAAACAACTGTGCAATATACTTTCAAATTGTGGATTTTCTAACTCTCCGAAATGGAATTGGACACTGCAGACATTGCTAGCCTAACCCTGCTACATGTCTTTCACTAGCTGGATTTAACCAATAATAATTGCAAAACAATACACTTTATACCAACATATTGGCAGTGGCTTACATTGTCTTCTTTATAGAAAACAACAAAAACAGTGCTGGTCTGACAGATATTTGTTTATTTTCTTCTCTATAAGCAAGTCTGGATTGGCCTTTCCAAATAAGGCAAGAAGTGGGTAGATTTTGGCTATTGAAAAACAGCTGCAGCAGACGAGATTTAATTTGTTTTAAAACTTGTTTAGATTTGGCCAGTATGTTATTCTTTAACAAGACAACAGAAATGTCTTGTAATGACAAGATGTTTAGTCCCTTTAATGCAGAAACCTGTACACTTTTTATTGGAAAAAAAAAATTCTCAGTATTTTAAAACATAGGAAGACAGTTATGGACTAAATATAAAAAGAAAAATTAGTTAGCAGATGTTCATTTACCTGAGAGGAGGTTAAATTAATCTAATGTACTCACCATGAGTGAAAAAAAAAAAAAGCAACATAAAAAAATTAAGTTTTTTTTTATACTATGGGGAGATAGAATCCATTTACAGTTGCAGATAATCTAACATCACAGTTACAGCCTATGAGGTCCATTTATCAAGCTCCGAATGGACCCTGTCCGTCTGCTCTGATGAGGCGGACAAGAATCGCCACAATTTAACCTGATCGAGTACGATCGGGTTGATTGACGCCCCATGCTGGCAGCCGATTGGCCAAAAGTCTGCAGGGGGCAGCGTTGCACCAGCAGCTCTTGTGAGATGCAGGTGCAATGCTGAATATGGAGAGCGTATTGCTTTCCGCATTCAACGATGTCTGTCGGACCTGATTCGCACTGTCGGATCAGGTCCGACAGACATTTGATCATTCGGCCTCAAAGTCTTTACAACAAAGCAAATGTGTTACTTACATTTCTAAGGCTTCTTCATGTTGCAGTTTCAAGTCACATAATTTCTTCGTAGTGGAGAGATTCTGTAGTAAGGAGCCATCATTTTTCAGGATAGTTATGATTTTTTCTTCTAAAGCTGAAAGTGTCATCATGTTATTTAACTGTTCCTGGGGAAAAAAGGATTTGCTTTCTGAAAATCATTCAATTAATATGAAACACTCTGAAATTGTAATATACAATGTTTAATAATGCATCGTAAAATAGCTATGTATTATACTTTTATTATTTATCTTGCCCCATGTTCCTGTAATTTAAAGGGACAAAAAGGTCAAAATTGAAATATGCGTGGGTGCATTTAAATTTTAAATAGAAGCATTTGTGCAATATACTTCAATGAACAAAAATGCTTTTAGTAAAATGTATAACTGTTTTAGCAGCTTACGCTAGGTTTACATTTTTAGGCCATACACTATTTTAGTAATTTTTAAATTATTTCTAATTTATTTATAACTTTCTGGAGATCAGTCTCCACAATTGTACTCCGTATTCAAGATGAGGCCTGACAAGAGATCTAGAAAGGGGCTTAAAGGGACATGGTACCCAAATGTTGATGCCCTTGAAAGTGATGCAGCATAGCTGTAAAAAAAACTGATTAGAAAATATCACTTGAACATCTCTATGTAAAAAAGAAAGATATTTTACCTCAAACTTTCCTATTCACACTCCACTGTAAAGAAACTTTAAGAAGCCAATCAGAATGCTAGTCCCATGACTTGCAAGGGAGTGTGCATTGTGCATGTGCAGGCACAGTAATGTTATTTTCCTATTCAGTTTAAGAAAGTTTACTATGAAATCCCATGAGATCACAGAAAACCAAAAGCATGACCACTGCACTGCTGATGGGCTATATTTTTTATTTGTATTTTAACTTGAAGCTGGACACAACAGAACATTTATTCTTGTGAGCTGAAGACATTTTGAGGCAAATACCTTCCCTTTTTACATAGAGATATTCAGGTGATATTTTCATGTCAGCTTTTCACAGTTATGCTGCATAACTTTCAAGTGATTTAGCTGAGTATTTTGTCCCTTTAAGAATCTCACTGTATGCTGTTTAATACTTCTTCATATGCAGCCATGTATTCTTCTACCTACAAAAAAGGAAGCGTGAATGGGAGAGGGAGGGAAGCGATGCTACACTACAGAAAAATTTGGAATCAGGTTTGGGGGGAACCTACAGTATAAATCACAGGGTGGGGGGACAGCTACACTACAGTAAAAAAAAAAAAAGGAGATATATATATATATATATATATATATATATATATATATATATATAAATTTAGAAAATAAATAAATCTATACACTGGTTACTGGCAGATATCCAGTACCTAAGATGGCAGAGGGGAGGGGGAGAGTTAGAGAGCTGTTTGGAAGAGATCATGTAGGTGGGGGCTATGGGGGGATCTTACACAAAAACTTAAAGGACCAGTCAACACAGTAGTTTGCATAATCAACAAATGCAAGATAACAATACAATGCAATAGCACTTGGTCTGAGTTTTAAATGAGTAGTAGATTTTTTCTGACAATTTTAAAAGTTATGTCTACTTACACTCCCCCCTGTACCATGTGACAGCCATCAGCCAATCACAAATGCATAAACGTACCATGTGACAGCCATCAGCCAATCACAAATGCATACACGTTTATTCTGTGAATTATTGCACATGCTCAGTAGGAGCTGGGGACTCAAAAAGTTTAAATATAAAAAGACTGTGGACATTGTTAATGGAAGTAAATTGGAAAGTTGTTTAAAATTGCATGCTCTAACTGAATAATGAATGTTTAATTTTGACTTGAGTGTCATGGTGGTCAGGACTCATTAGTGTGGGGGTGAGAGAGCTGTTTGGGAAGGATCAGGGAGGAGGGAAGTGTCAGGTTGGAGGATAATTACTGGTTAACTAATTCACCTCTTCACTGCTGGGAATTTCAGAAGTTTGGTGCACAGTTGCAATTAGTGGCCTTCTAATTACCAAAAAAAAATGAATCGCAAAGCCAAGCATGGCTGCTATTTCTGAACAAAAAGGGACCCAGAGAACCTTTTACAAACATCTTTCTTGGAACTGCGGTGGTTGTGTGTAAATAATTTCAGTGAAAAAAAACAAAGTTTGTGAAAAAGTGAACAATTTTTTTTAATATGATTACATCTGGTGGCAAAACGGTGGAATGAAATATACCAAAATGGGTTGTCTACTAAAATATATATATATATATATATATATATCGTTTTGATAGGTAAATAAAAAAAAAAAACAAGGTTATACTTCTGTTTAAATGGAGCAATAGCAAAAATGTTAAAAATTATTCTCTGAGATTTTCGGTAGCGAAGAGGCTGATATTCCTTTAATTACATTTACCCTTTATAGTAGCATTCCTTATAAGAATTCTCCTATCTCTACAGTCCGCTGTAAGGCAGAACATGAGATATATTTCAATATCTTACACAAAATTATTGTCGTCTATCTGGTGTAACTAACAACTCCTTTTGTTCTCCCTAAAGAAATACATTATTTTTTTTACCATTTGCACAGACTATGCTAGTTTATCTTCCACCTCAGCCTTAAAATCGGTAATTAAGTAGTGTTTTTGTTGGGTTTCCGCATTTATATTTCTTCCTCTGACAGAGTTTGTTTTCCTTATAAACTTCTATTTTTTACAGCATGTACTAGTTCACAGGAGAACCAAGCTGGTTTCTTTTTTTCTTTTACACTTATAAAAAATACCTAATACAGTGTATAGTTAAATCTAAAGATATCACTTTCTAAATACACCTACTGATCTTGTACTTCCTTATCTTTTCCCATTTAGGGCTAGATTACAAGGGGAGCCCTAAATTATCGCGCACCCGCAAATGGGCAAATTTGCACGTTTGCGGGCACACGATACATAACCAGCCATTACAAGTGGCTGGTTATTGCTACGACTTACCCCCTTCACTGCATGAGAACAAGGCTCCCATTGGAGCCTATGGAAGTGTAATGCGAATGTGAGGTTTTCCATGTGCTGATATTACAAAGTGGAGCTCAAATATTGCTTTAGCGAAAGCAATATTTTGCGCTCCACTTATAATCTGGTCCTTAATTAATTACTGAGTTATTCCAAGGTATGAAGAAATTGCCTTTTTAAAATATAGGATTTTTGTTGCACATGCATGTAAATAGTAAACCACACTGAGTGCCTATTACTATACTGCAAGCTCTCACCCACAGACGCATCTAATAATATATCACTGTTTATTATCTATTATGGCTCCTCAAACAATTGCCCAAGTGATTCCCCATTTACAGATTCAGGAATATAACTAATTAATTTTACAACATGTACCTCAATGTCTATGTCTGGCATATTGAGGCCTCCAACATCGATAAACTTGCCCTTCAAGATCGTTAATAATCACTGGTCTAATCTATAAACCTGTACTAAAGGCTTAGAAGCAAATTCTTTTCTAAACACACAATTTCCTTCACTCTCTACATTCACTCAAATACGTTTCCACATGATCACTGTTTTCTACAATTTGTCATCTTTATACTTTCCTTCATATAAAGGTCTAGACTTCACCTTGCTTTTATACTTGGTTCTTTTTAAACAGGATGCAGCAAGGTTTGACTGTTTCAGTCATTAAAATTATTGTACCATTGGTCTGTTATAGCTAACAATTACAAATTACCTCTGGTAATTTTATTCTCAATTTAATTACAAACCGCTAGATTTAGAGTTCTGCGGTAGCCGTCAAAAGCAGCGTTAAGGGGTCCTAACGCTGCTTTTGGCCACCCGCTGGTATTTAGAGTCAGCCAGGAAAGGGTCTAACGCTCACTTTCAAGCCGCGACTTTTCCATACCACAGATCCCCTTACGCCAATTGCGTATCCTATCTTTTCAATGGGATCTTCCTAACGCCGGTATTTAGAGTCTTGGCTGAAGTGAGCAGTAGACCCTCTATCGACAAGACTCCTAACGCCCATGGAAAGGCTGTAGTTAAGAGCTTTATGGGCTAACGCCGGTTTATAAAGCTCTTAACTACTGTGCTCTAAAGTACACTAACGCCCATAAACTACCTATGTACCCCTAAACCGAGGCTCCCCCACATCGCCGCCACTATAATAAATATTTTTAACCCCTAATCTGCCGACCGCACACCGCCGCCACCTACATTATCCCTATGAACCCCTAATCTGCTGCCCCTAACATCGCCAACACCTACATAATATTTATTAACCCCTAATCTGCCCCCCCAACGTTGCGGCATCCTACCTACACTTATTAACCCCTAATCTGCCGACCGTACCTCGCCGCTACTCTAATAAATGTATTAACCCCTAAACCGCCGCACTCCCACCTCGCAAACCCTATAATAAATAGTATTAACCCCTAATCTGACCTCCCTAACATCGCCGCCACCTAACTTCAAGTATTAACCCCTAATCTCCCGACCGGACCGCAACGCTACTATAATAAATGTATATTAACCCCTAAAACTAAGTCTAACCCTAACCCTAACACCCCCTAAATTAAATATAATTTTAATCTAACGAAATAAATTAAATATTATTAACTAAAGTATTCCTATTTAAAGCTAAATACTTACCTGTAAAATAAACCCTAATATAGCTACAATATAACGAATAATTATATTGTAGCTATTTTAGGGTTTATATTTATTTTACAGGCAACTTTGTATTTATTTTAACTAGGTACAATAGCTATTAAATAGTTATTAACTATTTAATAGCTACCTAGTTAAAATAATTACCTGTAAAATAAATCCTAACCTAAGTTACAATTAAACCTAACACTACACTATCAATAAATTAATTAAATAAATTACCTACAATTAAATAAACTAAACTAAATTACAAAAAAAACAAACACTAAATTACAACAAAAAAAAAGATTACAAGAATTTTAAGCTAATTACACCTACTCTAAGCCCCCTGATAAAATAACAAAGGCCCCCAAAATAATAAAGGTCCCTAGCCTATTCTAAATTAAAAAGTAACCAGCTCTTTTACCAGCCCTTAAAAGGGCTTTTTGCGGGGCATGCCCCAAAGTAATCAGCTCTTTTGCCTGTAAAAAAAAAAACACAATACCACCCCCCAACATTACAACCCACCACCCACATACCCCTACTCTAACCCACCCAAACCCCCCTTAAATAAACCTAACACTACCCCCCTGAAGATCTCCCTACCTTGAGTCATCTTCACCCAGCCGGGCACCGATGGACCAAAAGAGGACACCTGGAGCGGCAAAAGTCTTCATCCTATCCGGGCAGAAGAGGACATCCGGACCATCCTTCTTCACCGACGCCTACTCGGAACAGCCAATAGAATGCGAGCTCAATCTGATTGGCTGATTGGATCAGCCAATCCGATTGAACTTGAATCTGATTGGCTGATTCAATCAGCCAATCAGATTTTTCTTACCTTAATTCCGATTGGCTGATCCTATCAGCCAATCGGAATTCGAGGGACGCCATCTTGGATGATGTCCCTTAAAGGAACCTTCATTCGGCGAGTAGGCGTCGGTGAAGAAGGATGGATCCGCGTCGGCTGGAAGAAGATGGTTCCGCTCCGCTCCGGATGGATGAAGATAGAAGATGCCGCTTGGATGAAGATGTCTGCCGGTCCGGATGTCCTCTTCTGCCCGGATAGGATGAAGACTTCTGCCGCTCCGGATGTCCTCTTTTGGTCCATCGGTGCCCGGCTGGGTGAAGACGACTCAAGGTAGGGAGATCTTCAGGGGGGTAGTGTTAGGTTTATTTAAGGGGGGTTTGGGTAGGTTAGAGTAGGGGTATGTGGGTGGTGGGTTGTAATGTTGGGGGGTGGTATTGTGTTTTTTTTTACAGGCAAAAGAGCTGATTACTTTTGGGCATGCCCTGCAAAAAGCCCTTTTAAGGGCTGGTAAAAGAGCTGGTTACTTTTTGATTTAGAATAGGGTAGGGACCTTTATTATTTTGGGGGGCTTTGTTATTTTATTAGGGGGCTTAGAGTAGGTGTAATTAGCTTAAAATTCTTGTAATCTTTTTTTGTTTGTAATTTAGTGTTTTATTTTTTTTGTAATTTAGTTTAGTTTATTTAATTGTAGGTAATTGTAGGTAATGTATTTAATTAATTTATTGATAGTGTAGTGTTAGGTTTAATTGTAACTTAGGTCAGGGTTTATTTTACAGGTAATTTAGTAATTATTTTAACTAGGTAGCTATTAAATAGTTAATAACTATTTAATAGCTATTGTACCTAGTTAAAATAAATACAAAGTTGCCTGTAAAATAAAAATAAACCCTACAATAAACCCTACAATAGCTACAATATAATTATTTGTTATATTGTAGCTATATTAGGGTTTATTTTACAGGTAAGTATTTAGCTTTAAATAGGAATATATTTCGTTAGATTAAAACTATATTTAACTTAGGGGGGTGTTAGGGTTAGACTTAGCTTTAGGGGTTAATACATTTATTAGAGTAGCGGCGAGGTCCGGTTGGCAGATTAGGGGTTAATAAGTGTAGTTAGGTAGCGGCGACGTTGGGGGGGGGGGCAGATTAGGGGTTAATAAATATTATGTAGGTGTCGGCGATGTTAGGGGCAGCAGATTAGGGGGACATAGGTATAATGTAGGTTGTGGCGGTGTCCGGAGCGGCAGATTAGGGGTTAATAATAATATGCAGGGGTCAGCGATAGCGGGGGCGGAAGATTAGGGGTTAATAAGTGTAAGGTTAGGGGTGTTTAGACTCGGGGTTCATGTTAGGGTGTTAGGTGCAGACTTAGAGAGTGTTTCCCCATAGGAAACAATGGGGCTGCGTTAGTTGCTGAACGCTGCTTTTTTGCAGGTGTTAGGTTTTTTTTCAGCCCAAACTGCCCCATTGTTTCCTATGGGGCAATCGTGCACGAGCACGTTTTTCCAGCTAGCCGCTACCGTAAGCAACGCTGGTATTGAGGGTTGAAGTGGCGGTAAATTCGGCTCAACGCTCCCTTTTTGGAGCCTAACGCAGCCATTCAGAGAACTCTCAATACTAGCGTTGTTTAGAAGCAGCGCTAGAAAAAAAACGCGTAGCTAACGCACCCCTTCGGCTGCAAAACTCTAAATCTAGGTGATTGTATCTACTTACATTTTAAGAGCAATAGATTATATACCTGTATAACAGTTAAATAAATACAGTGACAACTTTTTCCCGCCAAAATATGCAGTGAGGTGATTGGTGAGCACATAAAGTAATATTTTTATACTTAAACAGTTTGTAGAATACAATATTACTTTTTATTGTTTTATAAGTATGTAACAATAGTAATTTTATGTCCTTCTTTATAGATTAAGCTAAATTATGCTGAGGTAAATTTGATAACTAGGCTTTGGACATATAATACCTGTTTTAATAATGAATGTTCCTCCTTTAGCCTGGGCTTCTCTTGCTGTACAAATCTATCCAGCAGCTGCATTAGCAAGCCTTCCCTGTCCTGGTAGAAGTAAAGGATATTGCAGTATGACGCCACTTCTGGTGGAATATCCTCAGGCATGCACGTGCTGTGCAAATACACTCGAAACCCAGGATTGCACTCAACCTCATGCTCGGCAACCTAATATAAGAAAATATACCCAGAAGAATTTAAGCAAACTGATCTCAGAATAATATGTAATATAGCCCTCATATTGTCAGTAAATTGGTTATATAAACTATTAAATACATTAACGTATGCTCATACAAATGGAATTCACTAAAGTATACATTTATCTTATAGGTCACTTAAAGGGACTTCAAAGTGTAAAAGGAAAATGCTCTAATGTGTAAGAGAAATTAATTATTACACCATTGCTTATATATAAATATGTTTTTAACCCCTACAAATAAGTTAAACACATAGTTAAAGTCTGCTCCACAGCACCAATGCATTACTGAGGCCTAGCTGAACAAGCCAATGACAAGAGGCATCACAAGCTACCTCCCAGTAGTGCATTGCTGCTTCTGAGTGTACCTAGGTACAGTTTTCAACAAAGGATACCAAGGGAACAAAGTAACTTTGATAGTAGAATTAGTAACCTTGATAAATAAATTGAAAAAAACTCTTTTAAATCTGCATGTACTGTCAGAACCATGAAAGTTTAAATGTCTCTTTTTTAAACGTTTGTGTAAGATAAACATAATTTTCCTAAAACCAAAAATGGTTCTAAGCAAATCCTTAGAACAATGCAGAAATTTACCATCATTTTGAAAGGGACTTTATGTTGTTGAAATTTTCTTTTAGAATGAAGAAGATGGGTAAACCGGAGGTCGCGAGAAAGTGCTTGAATGTCACAGTATGTCAGCAGGAGGGGAAGCCCATCGGTGAGACACGTGTCCAGCTCAGAAACAAGGTGCTAGAAATGAAGGAAGCACAGCACTTTAATGACTTATAGCTACAATCTAACAAAGTATAAGGCAGGACTAACTCAAGTACACTACACATACAAATATATTGTATTAAATACTTTAATCATCATCTGTACTATATACTTATAGGTATTTGTAAGCTAGAACGTTATTGAGACCTTGGCTGTTTTTAATGTAACATGGTTTTAAAGAAAGAGAATATAAATACAACAGGGGTAAGTGAATGCAACAAATAGATATACTGAATCAGTAATTACAAGGCAAATATATGAGAAATACATTTTGAAGGTTACTTTTACTTTTAATGGAATATGACTGTTAATTCTCTGAGTCACAGCCTCACTTCGAATCAGGGCTTTAAATACAAATCTATCAGCATTCAAATTAAAGAAATGAGCACACTCCAGTAAAACGTACTAACATAGAAAACACTGGCTAAATGGTGATTGAAAACTGACATTAATATTCAGTTTAAGGAAAAACAGGTTTGATATAAACAAAAGCTGCTTTTTGTATTTCAAGTGTTTTCCTTAGGTCAAATGCTATATTCAAAACCATTTTCAACATCTGATTCAAGTGTGAACATAAAAAATAGCAAAGTTAACATTCAGTGAAGTCATTTATATTTTATAAAAGTCAAATACAGATATATATGTAAGTATAAAAGTCAGATACAGATATATATGTAAGTATACAAGTAAATACATATATATATGTAAGTATAAAATCAGATACAGATATATATGTAAGTATAAAAGTCAGATACAGATATATATGTAAGTATAAAAGTAAATACAGATATATATGTAAGTATAAAAGTCAGACACAGATATACAGTATATGTAAGTATAAAAGTCAGATACAGATATATATGTAAGTATAAAAGTCAGATACAGATATATATGTAAGTATACAAGTAAATACATATATATATGTAAGTATAAAAGTCAGATACAGATATATATGTAAGTATACAAGTAAATACATATATATATGTAAGTATAAAAGTCAGATACAGATATATATGTAAGTATAACAGTCAGATACAGATATATATGTAAGTATAACAGTCAGATACAGATATATATGTAAGTATAAAAGTCAGATACAGATATATATGTAAGTATAAAAGTCAGATACAGATATATATGTAAGTATAAAAGTCAAATACAGATATATATGTAAGTATAAAAGTCAAATACAAATATATATGTAAGTATAAAAGTCAAATACAGATATATATGTAAGTATAAAAGTAAATACAGATATATATGTAAGTATAAAAGTAAATACATATATATATATATATGTAAGTATAAAAGTCAGATACAGATATATATGTAAGTATAAAAGTCAGATACAGATATATATGTAAGTATAAAAGTAAATACAGATATATATTTAAGTATAAAAGTCAGATACAGATATACAGTATATGTAAGTATAAAAGTCAGATACAGATATATATGTAAGTATAAAAGTCAGATACAGATATAATACAGTATATGTAAGTATAAAAGTAAATACAGATATATATTTAAGTATAAAAGTCAGATACAGATATACAGTATATGTAAGTATAAAAGTCAGATACAGATATATATATAAGTATAAAAGTCAGATACAGATATATATGTAAGTATAACAGTCAGATACAGATATATATGTAAGTATAACAGTCAGATACAGATATATATGTAAGTATAAAAGTCAGATACAGATATATATATAAGTATAACAGTCAGATACAGATATATATGTAAGTATAAAAGTCAGATACAGATATATATGTAAGTATAAAAGTCAGATACAGATATATATGTACGTATAAAAGTCAGATACAGATATATATGTAAGCATAAAAGTCAGATACAGATATATATGTAAGTATAAAAGTCAGATACAGATATATATGTAAGTATAAAAGTAAATACAGATATATATGTAAGTATAAAAGTAAATACAGATATATATGTAAGTATAAAAGTGAGATACAGATATATATGAAAGTATAAAAGTGAGATACAGATATATATGTAAGTATAAAAGTCAGATACAGATATATATGAAAGTATAAAAGTCAGATACAGATATATATGTATGTATAAAAGACAGATACAGATATATATGTAAGTATAAAAGTCAGATACAGATATATATGTAAGTATAACAGTCAGATACAGATATATATGTAAGTATAAAAGTCAGATACAGATATATATGTAAGTATAACAGTCAGATACAGATATATATGTAAGTATAAAAGTCAGATACAGATATATATGTAAGTATAAAAGTCAGATACAGATATATATGTAAGTATAAAAGTCAAATACAGATATATATGTAAGTATAAAAGTCAAATACAAATATATATGTAAGTATAAAAGTCAAATACAGATATATATGTAAGTATAAAAGTAAATACAGATATATATGTAAGTATAAAAGTAAATACATATATATATATATATGTAAGTATAAAAGTCAGATACAGATATATATGTAAGTATAAAAGTCAGATACAGATATATATGTAAGTATAAAAGTAAATACAGATATATATTTAAGTATAAAAGTCAGATACAGATATACAGTATATGTAAGTATAAAAGTCAGATACAGATATATATGTAAGTATAAAAGTCAGATACAGATATAATACAGTATATGTAAGTATAAAAGTAAATACAGATATATATTTAAGTATAAAAGTCAGATACAGATATACAGTATATGTAAGTATAAAAGTCAGATACAGATATATATGTAAGTATAAAAGTCAGATACAGATATATATGTAAGTATAACAGTCAGATACAGATATATATGTAAGTATAAAAGTCAGATACAGATATATATGTAAGTATAACAGTCAGATACAGATATATATGTAAGTATAAAAGTCAGATACAGATATATATGTAAGTATAAAAGTCAGATACAGATATATATGTAAGTATAAAAGTCAAATACAGATATATATGTAAGTATAAAAGTCAAATACAGATATATATGTAAGTATAAAAGTCAAATACAGATATATATGTAAGTATAAAAGTAAATACAGATATATATGTAAGTATAAAAGTAAATATATATATATATATATGTAAGTATAAAAGTCAGATACAGATATATATGTAAGTATAAAAGTCAGATACAGATATATATGTAAGTATAAAAGTAAATACAGATATATATTTAAGTATAAAAGTCAGATACAGATATACAGTATATGTAAGTATAAAAGTCAGATACAGATATATATGTAAGTATAAAAGTCAGATACAGATATAATACAGTATATGTAAGTATAAAAGTAAATACAGATATATATTTAAGTATAAAAGTCAGATACAGATATACAGTATATGTAAGTATAAAAGTCAGATACAGATATATATGTAAGTATAAAAGTCAGATACAGATATATATGTAAGTATAAAAGTCAGATACAGATATATATGTACGTATAAAAGTCAGATACAGATATATATGTAAGCATAAAAGTCAGATACAGATATATATGTAAGTATAAAAGTCAGATACAGATATATATGTAAGTATAAAAGTAAATACAGATATATATGAAAGTATAAAAGTCAGATACAGATATATATGAAAGTATAAAAGTGAGATACAGATATATATGTAAGTATAAAAGACAGATACATATATATATGTAAGTATAAAAGTCAGATACAGATATATATGTAAGTATAAAAGACAGATACAGATATATATGAAAGTATAAAAGTCAGATACAGATATATATGAAAGTATAAAAGTCAGATACAGATATATATGTAAGTATAAAAGTCAGATACAGATATATATGAAAGTATAAAAGTCAGATACAGATATATATGTAAGTATAAAAGACAGATACATATATATATGTAAGTATAAAAGTCAGATACAGATATATATGTAAGTATAACAGTCAGATACAGATATATATGTAAGTATAACAGTCAGATACAGATATATATGTAAGTATAAAAGTCAGATACAGATATATATGTAAGTATAACAGTCAGATACAGATATATATGTAAGTATAAAAGTCAGATACAGATATATATGCAAGTATAAAAGTCAGATACAGATATATATGTAAGTATAAAAGTCAGATACAGATATATATGTATGTATAACAGTCAGATACAGATATATATGTAAGTATAACAGTCAGATACAGATATATATGTAAGTATAACAGTCAGATACAGATATATATGTAAGTGTAAAAGTCAGATACAGATATATATGTAAGTGTAAAAGTCAGATACAGATATATATGTAAGTGTAAAAGTCAGATACAGATATATATGTAAGTATAAAAGTCAGATAAAGATATATATGTAAGTATAACAGTCAGATACAGATATATATGTAAGTATAAAAGTCAGATACAGATATATATGTAAGTATAAAAGTCAGATACAGATATATATGTAAGTATAACAGTCAGATACAAATATATATGTAAGTATAAAAGTCAGATACAGATATATATGTAAGTATAAAAGTCAGATACAGATATATATGTAAGTATAAAAGTCAGATACAGATATATATGTAAGTATAACAGTCAGATACAGATATATATGTAAGTATAAAAGTCAGATACAGATATATATGTAAGTATAACAGTCAGATACAGATATATATGGAAGTATAAAAGTCAGATACAGATATATATGTAAGTATAACAGTCAGATACAGATATATATATAAGTATAAAAGTCAGATACAGATATATATGTAAGTATAAAATAATACCAGCGTGAGTTGTAGTAATTATTGGTGCCTATTGTTAGGCCTTGTAATAGATTTGCCAGTGGCCCTAAGCAGGGAAACCTGTCCCAGCCATAATGCTATCAACATTACACCTATAGAGTTACATGAAACACAATTTGTTTTTATGATTCAGATAAAGCCCACCATTTTAACCAATTTTCAGTTTACTTATATTATTAAATTTGCTTTTTTTTCTTTTTGTACCCTTTGTTGATGGAACAGCAATTCCCTACTAGGAGCTAGCAAAACACATTGGGTGAGCCAATGACAAGAAGCATTTATGCACAGCCACTAATCGGCAGCTAACTCCCAGTAGTGCATTTCTGCTCCTGAGCCTACCTGGGTATGGCTTTCAGCAAAACATACAGTGATAGAGAAGCAAATTAAATAATAAGTAAATTTGATTTTTTTTTTTTTAAATCCTATTTTCTGTCTGAATCATGAAAAAAAAATTGTGTTTCATGTAATAATAAATGTAATTTTGACTGTCCCTTTAAATTCAGAGTGTATTAATAAACATGGGTAACATATATGCTCTCACATGGTGCATGATGCATGTGGTATCTTCTGGAAGATGACCTTTTATCCAATCAATAGCTTGGCCTGTTGGGTCACATACAAGAACCCAGCCTTGGTTTTCTTTGGTGTAGGTAAAAATGCAGGAGTTATCCAATGCAAGTGAGTTAACAGGAAGACCTTTAATCTCCAATATCTTCAACTCAATCTAAAGAAAACAAACAAAAACCTTTTTAATCAACCACAATTCTATTTAGCAAAATGTAATATATATAAAATGACACATATAAGCAGAGCATTTTGATAAAACAGAGGATTTTATGGCTAACTTAAAACTTTAATCATAAGGTAAATATGTTTTATAATTTGTTTATGCCGGAGTGAGCTGAGGCTCCATAGTGTATTTTCAAGAGGCTGCACTACACCAGAACTAGTGTTAAAGGGACATAAAACCCAGAACGTGTCTTTCAAGATTCAGATATAGAGTACAATTTTAAACAATTTGCTTCTATTTAAAAATTTACTTATTTTTTTTATATTCTTTGATGAAAAGCAAGGAAGGGAAGGGAAGCTCAGGAGCGTGCACGTATCTGCAGCATTATATAGCAGCAGTTTTACAAGAATGTTATACATTAGCAGGAGCACTAGATGGCAGCAGTTTTACAAGAATGTTATACATTAGCAGGAGCACTAGATGGCAGCGCTTTTTCCTGTCATCTAGTTCTCCAGACATGTGCATGCTACCTATCTAGATATCTCTTCACCAAAGAACAACATGAGAACAAAGCAATTTTGATAATAGAAATAAAATGGAAAATATTTAATTTAAATATTAAATATTTAATTTAAATTGTATGCTCTGTCAGAATCAGGAAAAGGAAACAATTTGGGTTTTTGTGACCCTTTGATATTCAAGTTACTATTTATGGCATTCTAACTTGCAAAACTTTTATAATTTCCTGCCTTCCAACAATCTCATAAGAGATTTTTACACATTTCCACCAGTGCTGCAGCCATTGGAGTCCTCTATGGTGGCCAGGGGTTAACTTATGCCATACAATACAAGTCTCTTGTTCATATCTCTACCTAATCATCAATAAACCCTAGAATAAATACCGGCGTGTGTCGGAACTGCACAAGCTAATAGCATAATATAAATACCGGCGTGTGTCGGAACTGCACAAGCTAATAGCATAATATAAATACCGGCGTGTGTCGGAACTGCACAAGCTAATAGCATAATATAAATACCGGCGTGTGTAGGAACTGCACAAGCTAATAGCATAATATAAATACCGGCGTGTGTAGGAACTGCACAAGCTAATAGCATAATATAAATACCGGCCTGTGTAGGAACTGCACAAGCTAATAACATGATATAAATACCGGCGTGTGTAGGAACTGCACAAGCTAATAGCATAATATAAATACCGGCGTGTGTAGGAACTGCACAAACTAATAACATGATATAAATACCGGCGTGTGTAGGAACTGCACAAGCTAATAACATAATATAAATACCGGCGTGTGTCGGAACTGCACAAGCTAATAACATGATATAAATACCGGCGTGTGTAGGAACTGCACAAGCTAATAGCATAATATAAATACCGGCGTGTGTAGGAACTGCACAAGCTAATAGCATAATATAAATACCGGCCTGTGTAGGAACTGCACAAGCTAATAACATGATATAAATACCGGCTTGTGTAGGAACTGCACAAACTAATAACATGATATAAATACCGGCTTGTGTAGGAACTGCACAAGCTAATAGCATAATATAAATACCGGCCTGTGTAGGAACTGCACAAGCTAATAACATGATATAAATACTGGCGTGTGTAGGAACTGCACAAGCTAATAACATGATATAAATACTGGCGTGTGTAGGAACTGCACAAGCTAATAACATGATATAAATACCGGCGTGTGTAGGAACTGCACAAACTAATAACATGATATAAATACTGGCGTGTGTAGGAACTGCACAAGCTAATAACATAATATAAATACTGGCGTGTGTAGGAACTGCACAAGCTAATAACATGATATAAATACTGGCGTGTGTAGGAACTGCACAAGCTAATAACATAATATAAATACTGGCGTGTGTAGGAACTGCACAAGCTAATAACATGATATAAATACTGGCGTGTGTAGGAACTGCACAAGCTAATAACATGATATAAATACTGGCGTGTGTAGGAACTGCACAAGCTAATAGCATAATATAAATACCGGCCTGTGTAGGAACTGCACAAGCTAATAACATGATATAAATACCGGCTTGTGTAGGAACTGCACAAACTAATAACATGATATAAATACCGGCTTGTGTAGGAACTGCACAAACTAATAACATGATATAAATACTGGCGTGTGTAGGAACTGCACAAGCTAATAACATAATATAAATACTGGCGTGTGTAGGAACTGCACAAGCTAATAACATGATATAAATACCGGCTTGTGTAGGAACTGCACAAACTAATAACATGATATAAATACCGGCTTGTGTAGGAACTGCACAAACTAATAACATGATATAAATACTGGCGTGTGTAGGAACTGCACAAGCTAATAGCATAATATAAATACCGGCGTGTGTAGGAACTGCACAAGCAGCTAATAACATGATATAAATACCGGCGTGTGTAGGAACTGCACAAACTAATAACATGATATAAATACTGGCGTGTGTAGGAACTGCACAAGCTAATAACATAATATAAATACTGGCGTGTGTAGGAACTGCACAAGCTAATAACATGATATAAATACTGGCGTGTGTAGGAACTGCACAAGCTAATAACATGATATAAATACTGGCGTGTGTAGGAACTGCACAAGCTAATAGCATAATATAAATACCGGCCTGTGTAGGAACTGCACAAGCTAATAACATGATATAAATACCGGCTTGTGTAGGAACTGCACAAACTAATAACATGATATAAATACCGGCTTGTGTAGGAACTGCACAAACTAATAACATGATATAAATACTGGCGTGTGTAGGAACTGCACAAGCTAATAACATAATATAAATACTGGCGTGTGTAGGAACTGCACAAGCTAATAACATGATATAAATACCGGCTTGTGTAGGAACTGCACAAACTAATAACATGATATAAATACCGGCTTGTGTAGGAACTGCACAAACTAATAACATAATATAAATACCGGCCTGTGTAGGAACTGCGCAAGCTAATAACATGATATAAATACCGGCGTGTGTAGGAACTGCACAAACTAATAACATGATATAAATACTGGCGTGTGTAGGAACTGCACAAGCAGCTAATAACATGATATAAATACCGGCGTGTGTAGGAACTGCACAAGCAGCTAATAACATAATATAAATACTGGCGTGTGTAGGAACTGCACAAGCAGCTAATAACATGATATAAATACCGGCGTGTGTAGGAACTGCACAAGCAGCTAATAACTTAATATAAATACTGGCGTGTGTAGGAACTGCACAAGCAGCTAATAACATAATATAAATACTGGCGTGTGTAGGAACTGCACAAGCAGCTAATAACATAATATAAATACTGGCGTGTGTAGGAACTGCACAAGCAGCTAATAACATGATATAAATACCGGCGTGTGTAGGAACTGCACAAGCTAATAACATAATATAAATACTGGCGTGTGTAGGAACTGCACAAGCAGCTAATAACATGATATAAATACCGGTGTGTGTAGGAACTGCACAAGCAGCTAATAACATGATATAAATACCGGCTTGTGTAGGAACTCCACAAGCAGCTAATAGCATAATATAAATACCGGCGTGTGTAGGAACTGCACAAGATAAATACCGGCGTGTGTAGGAACTGCACAAGATAAATACTGGCGTGTGTAGGAACTGCACAAGCTAATAGCATAATATAAATACCGGCGTGTGTAGGAACTGCACAACATAAATACCGGCGTGTGTAGGAACTGCACAAGATAAATACCGGCGTGTGTAGGAACTGCACAAGATAAATACCGGCGTGTGTAGGAACTGCACAAGATAAATACCGGCGTGTGTAGGAACTGCACAAGCTAATAGCATAATATAAATACCGGCGTGTGTAGGAACTGCACAAGATAAATACCGGCGTGTGTAGGAACTGCACAAGCTAATAGCATAATATAAATACCGGCCTGTGTAGGAACTGCACAAGCTAATAGCATAATATAAATACCGGCCTGTGTCGGAACTGCACAAGCTAATAGCATAATATAAATACCGGCCTGTGTCGGAACTGCACAAGCTAATAGCATAATATAAATACCGGCGTGTGTCGGAACTGCACAAGCTAATAGCATAATATAAATACCGGCGTGTGTCGGAACTGCACAAGCTAATAGCATAATATAAATACCGGTGTGTGTCGGAACTGCACAAGCTAATAGCATAATAAAAATACCGGCGTGTGTAGGAACTGCACAAGCTAATAGCATAATATAAATACCGGCGTGTGTCGGAACTGCACAAGATAAATACCGGCGTGTGTAGGAACTGCACAAGCTAATAGCATAATATAAATACCGGCCTGTGTCGGAACTGCACAAGCTAATAGCATAATATAAATACCGGCCTGTGTCGGAACTGCACAAGCTAATAGCATAATATAAATACCGGCGTGTGTCGGAACTGCACAAGCTAATAGCATAATATAAATACCGGCGTGTGTAGGAACTGCACAAGCTAATAGCATAATATAAATACCGGCGTGTGTCGGAACTGCACAAGCTAATAGCATAATATAAATACCGGCGTGTGTCGGAACTGCACAAGCTAATAGCATAATATAAATACCGGCATGTGTAGGAACTGCACAAGCTAATAGCATAATATAAATACCGGCGTGTGTAGGACCTGCACAAGCTAATAGCATAATATAAATACCGGCCTGTGTCGGAACTGCACAAGCTAATAGCATAATATAAATACCGGCGTGTGCAGGAACTGCACAAGCTAATAGCATAATATAAATACCGGCGTGTGCAGGAACTGCACAAGCTAATAGCATAATATAAATACCGGCGTGTGCAGGAACTGCACAAGTGGAAGGTCCTTCAGGAGCATTCTGTGAGGCATAGGAAGTCCACGGCTCTCACAAACCTTGAAAAAAAATTCTGTCACTTGTATCCTAAAAAGGGAAAAGTGTATTGGATTAAGTACTAAAGTAATTGTTATAATTATATACATGAAGACTAAGCAAATTAAAAAAAAAAAAAATTGTATAGTTTATCTGAACCATAAGTTTAATTTTTACTTTACCGTCCCTTTATGTCACGTATGTCATTTAATTTCTATCCTTGATATTTTGTTTTACCGTCCGTCATATAGTGAAACTAATAAATATGGTCAAATGTAATATTCCTATTCTTAAGATACTTGAATTTAATACAATGCCACAATAAAGGTTTTTAGACATCAGAAATAGCTCTTAGGTAATACAAATTGTAAGCAATAATGATAACTTACAAGTTTGGAAGATAACATATGCTAAAATCATGATGAATGGCTGCATTAAATATAGTGTCTAAAATTATCATTGTAGTTTTTATTTCACAATTTGTGCCACTTTATGATGGTGATCAGAGAGTATTGTAAGTGTGTTTTTATTTGCAAATACATTGTAATGCGCATTACCTTCTAGAGCCGTTATATATTGAGCAACAAAGGAATTGTACAATATGTACAATAAATTACAATATACATAAAACAAATTAAACAGTTAATACCTTCTGCTGACACTAAGTGCAGAACAGTAAGTGAGAAATGCAGCCGCCAGCAGACAATTGGTAAGTAGATCTGTAACGCTGTTTTGGTTCATCATTTCCTTCCATTCATTTTCTTGCGTTTTCAATCTGTTCCAAGTACACAATGAATTAAGCCATAACCACAAAGTGCTAAACATAAAATACTCTGTGTGATTCATGCTCTTCATCAACATTCTCACTTTAACAGTTATGTTCATTATTCGTTTTATTAGAACCAGTAACATTATTAAAATGCACAATATTTTCAGGACATTGTAAAATTCAGCAATGCATAGATGGTGAATAGGCTTATAGAGGTCATAGCTTAGAGTGACAAATACCTTGTAATAAATTAGCCTAAAGGAATTATGAAAACTAACATATTAACACCTTGTTTGCTCTAAACTCCCCCCACTGCTTGCCTTATTTGGAGGAGACAATCAGGGCTTGTTATTGGAGCAGACACAGCTAGGCAGTGTTACATTGTTGTGCAGTGAATTTGACTAGCTGTGTTTCTATTCAATGAACATCTGAAAGAAAAACTACCATTCCAACCCCTTTAAACTGACCTCTTTGCTCTGAACAATAGTCAACTGCAGTTATAGGGCATCTCTCTCATGCAGCCTCCATTTTATTTGACCTAACCATAGGTCTGTTGGACTCTTTCCAGTTTCTATACTTTTACATTAGGGCTAACTGGCAGTTGCACTTGAGGGGCCACATTGGTATTTTTTATAGGGAGGGCCAGTTAGCGAACTTGAGAAATGCTACCATTCAAAATAAATACATTTTAATAAAAAAGAAAATATATATATATATATATAAACAATCATTAAGCGATATATGCTGTATATCAAACTATAACATTTTGGCTCATACCAATACCAATATTTGTCTGACAACATTGTACATTGTACCTGTGTTATTACAGATCCAGGAAATATTTATATAGGGCCTCTGACCCCCATTTTTTGTTTCCTCTATTTCTATCACTACATATTTCCTGCTTAAAGGGACATGAAACCCAATTTTTTTTTTTCATGATTCAGATAGAACATACAATTTTAAGCAACTTTCTAATTTACTCCTATTATCAATATTTCTGTGTTCTCTTATGCTTTGTTGAATGAGCAGCAATGCACTACTGGTTGCTGACTGAACACGTGGGTGAGCCAATGACAATCGGTATATATATGCAGCAACCAATCAGCAGCTAGAACCTAGGTTCTTTGCTGCTCCTGAGGTTTCATATATAAACATTTTAGCAAAGGATAAGAATAGGAAGCAAAATAAATAATAGAAGTAAATTGGAAAGTTGTTTAAAAATAAATTCTTTGGGGCCTATTTAACAAAGGTCTGTCGGACCTGAGTCGGATCAGGTCCGACAGACCTCGCTGAATGTGGAGAGCAATATGCTCTCCATATTCAGCTCTTGTGAGCTGCTGGTGCAACAAATTTTGGGTTTCATGTCCCTTTAAATAGGAATATTGCAGCTAGTACAAGATAGGAATACAGATACATTCTCAATCTCTTTTAAAGCAACATCTAGTTTTTCAATGTCTGCTATAATAACACCTGACAAACAATAGCTTGGTTTTTATAGTAACGTTATAAGTGGATTCTATCCTACAACCTGTCAAGCACTCCTATCACTCTGAATAGACAAGTATGGTTGATTTTACTAATGGTTTATTGAATTTATGTAAGATGATAAGACAGTTCTAGGTAAATACTTGACATTTAATGAAAACCTTGGTGATACTAGGGATGCAATATTGAGTTTCAGGTGAGATGATGTATAAAAATACAGAATATAACTTCTAATTAAATGTTTATCTGGATTGTATATCCTTAAAACAATTATAAAGTGTTTTCAATATTTAAACTTCAATTGTTTATATATTTTGTCACCTTTATTACTGTTGCTATTCTGTTTTGTTGCTTCAATTAAATGTGTGGATGTTCTCCCACTGCATCTTAATAGTATATAATGAGTATTCCATTTTACTCATTATATACATTTTTAAGCATTCTATATTTGAACATTTATTTAAAATTATGAGAAACTCCGTATTTGTGCTTGTGGAAACCTTGATTAAAATAGTGAACCTACACCGTGAACATAAGTATTAAAATCTTTATAGTTTTTTTTTTACAAATATCAGTAGCTATGTAATTTGCTCTCCATTCTCAATAGACACATTTATATATATATATATATATATATATATATATATATATATATATATATATATACATACATACACAGTATATCTCAAATCACATCTTCCACTGCATAATACTTTTTAAGCTCAACTTTGGCCTATGTTACAAGTGGAGTGTAATAAATACCGTAGTGTTGTCTTACAAGTGGATGGTAAAAAAGTTAACCAGGGAATCTTAACACCGCCAACATTTTTTAGTGTGCCCTACACTTTTAATGGAGAGCACAGGGAGCGCTATTTTTTGGAAATACAATATTTAAGTTATAATTTCACTTATTACATCTACAACAAAGGTTTAAAATGTAATTTAAGGGATATTGTATATGACAATGTGTGGTACTGAGAAGGGCTTAAAAGTGTATAAGTATATTTGTATTTTTATATATACATATGTATATATGTGTATGTATGTGTGTTTGTACATGAATATATGTGTATGTATGTGTGTTTGCATATGTACATATGTATATGTATGTGTGTTTGTATATGTACATATGTATATATGTGTATGTATGTGTGTTTGTATGTGAATATATGTGTATGTATGTGTGTTTGTATATGTACATATGTATATATGTGTATGTATGTGTGTTTGTATATGTACATATGTATATATGTGTATGTATGTGTGTTTGTATATGTACATATGTATATATGTGTATGTATGTGTGTTTGTATGTGAATATATGTGTATGTATGTGTGTTTGCATTTGTACATATGTATATATGTGTATGTATGTGTGTTTGTATATGTACATATGTATATATGTGTATGTATGTGTGTTTGTATATGTACATATGTATATACAGTATGTGTATGTATGTGTGTTTGTATATGTACATATGTATATATGTGTATGTATGTGTGTTTGTATATGTACATATGTATATATGTGTATGTATGTGTGTTTGTATATGTACATATGTATATATGTGTATGTATGTGTGTTTGTATATGTACATATGTATATATGTGTATGTATGTGTTTCTATATGTACATATGTATATACAGTATGTGTATGTATTTGTGGTTGTATATGTACATATGTATATATCTGTATGCATGTGTGTTTGTATATGAATATATGTGTATGCATGTGTGTTTGTATATGAATATATGTGTATGTATGTGTGTTTGTATATGTACATATGTATATACAGTATGTGTATGTATGTGTGTTTGTATATGTACATATGTATATATGTGTATGTATGTGTGTTTGTATATGTACATATGTATATATGTGTATGTATGTGTGTTTGTATATGTACATATGTATATACAGTATGTGTATGTATGTGTGTTTGTATATGTACATATGTATATACAGTATGTGTATGTATGTGTGTTTGTATATGTACATATGTATCTACAGTATGTGTATGTATTTGTGTTTGTATATGTACATATGTATATATGTGTATGTATGTGTGTTTGTATATGTACATATGTATATATGTGTATGTATGTGTGTTTGTATATGTACATATGTATATATGTGTATGTATGTGTGTTTGTATATGTACATATGTATATATGTGTATGTATGTGTGTTTGTATATGTACATATTTATATACAGTATGTGTATGTATTTGTGTTTGTATATGTACATATGTATATATGTGTATGTATGTGTGTTTGTATATGTACATATGTATATACAGTATGTGTATGTATTTGTGTTTGTATATGTACATATGTATATATGTGTATGTATGTGTGTTTGTATATGTACATATGTATATACAGTATGTGTATGTATTTGTGTTTGTATATGTACATATGTATAAATGTGTATGTATGTGTGTTTGTATATGTACATATGTATATATGTGTATGTATGTGTGTTTGTATATGTACATATGTATATACAGTATGTGTATGTATTTGTGTTTGTATATGTACATATGTATATATGTGTATGTATGTGTGTTTGTATATGTACATATGTATATATGTGTATGTATGTGTGTTTGTATATGTACATATGTATATATGTGTATGTATGTGTGTTTGTATATGTACATATGTATATACAGTATGTGTATGTATTTGTGTTTGTATATGTACATATGTATATATGTGTATGTATGTGTGTTTGTATATGTACATATGTATATATGTGTATGTATGTGTGTTTGTATATGTACATATGTATATATGTGTATGTATGTGTGTTTGTATATGTACATATGTATATACAGTATGTGTATGTATTTGTGTTTGTATATGTACATATGTATATATGTGTATGTATGTGTGTTTGTATATGTACATATATATGCGTATTCATGTGTGTTTGTATATGAATATATGTGTATGTATGTGTGAGGTGTTTTACACTTACATTTCAATGGAATACTAAAGTATATAACTAAGTGAAGAACTCCACACTACTTGAGTTTGGTTTAGTGCAGCATCGGCTAAGCTCTTGAGCGATAGCTGACATGAGTTTTTAGCATGTCCCCATAGAAATCTATTATGTGAGGGATTTTGCACACCCATGCTGACATCTGATGTTGTCACACCCTAGACTATCACTTGAGCGCTAAAATATTACTTTTGACTTGTAATATGAGTGAAAAAAATAGAGGCTCTATTGGTTTAACTTGAGTAATGTTAACAAATAACAGTGCAAATATTTGTATGCTCCCCATGTATTCTATCCCATTATGTTTTATACACAGTAAACATCATACATACAGCTCGTATAGCACATACAGTTTATGAAGCAGTGCACTGAACATCGATAACAGAACAGACCTTTCTAGCATGTCTAGAGCTGCCTTAAGCCGCTCCTGGTGTGACTGCAGTTTTGCCTCCAGTTGGTGCTTGTGAACAACGGCAGCGTCGTATTCCCCATGTAGCTGAGCTACCTGAAAGGTCACAACACAAATACCATGAGCTTAGTTTGTTTATAACCAACATCGCTATTTCATTAAAGGAATATAACCTTTTCCCTAATACAAGGAACACTAAAATGTAAACATAACAATTTAACACAGAAAAACAGAGGATAACAAATCTATCTGCATCAGCACTTTCAACTCACTCTTTAATGTACATCTAGGAAGCTTAATAAAGAAAAAAATGTTATTTGTAGAATTACACAGCATGAATAACAACAATAACAGTAATAATAATATGGCACGGCTAATATAGACTTATATGGCACGGCTAATATAGACTTATATGGCACGGCTAATATAGACTTATATGGCACGGCTAATATAGACTTATATGGCACGGCTAATATAGACTTATATGGCACGACTAATATAGACTTATATGGCACGGCTAATATAGACTTATATGGCACGGCTAATATAGACTTATATGGCACGGCTAATATAGACTTATATGGCACGGCTAATATAGACTTATATGGCACGGCTAATATAGACTTATATGGCACGGCTAATATAGACTTATATGGCTGGGCTAATATAGACTTATATGGCACGGCTAATATAGACTTATATGGCACGGCTAATATAGACTTATATGGCACGGCTAATATAGACTTATATGGCACGGCTAATATAGACTTATATGGCACGGCTAATATAGACTTATATGGCACGGCTAATATAGACTTATATGGCACGGCTAATATAGACTTATATGGCACGGCTAATATAGACTTACATGTATAAAACCATTAGTTTACATTTTAGATTTTTTAGCCTTAATTAAATATATTTAGTAATTTAAGTTATGGCTGCTGCTGAGTTAAAAAAAAAGAAAACTGAAAACAAACCTTAGTCGTTACAGGGACATGAAACCCCAAATTTTTCTTTCTTGATTCAGAAAGATCATGACATTTTAAACAACTTTCAATTTACTCCTATTATCAATCTTTCTTCATTCTCTTGGTATCTTTTGCTAAAAAGCAGGGGCATAAGCTTAGGAGCCGGCCCATTTCTGGAGCACTATATGGCAGCAGTTTTGCAAGAATGTTATTCATTTGCAAGAGCACTATTTCCTGCCATGTTGTGCTCCGGATGCCTACCTAGGTATCTCTTCAAAAAAGAATACCATGGGAACAAAACAAATTTGATAATAAAAGTAAATTGGTATGCTCTGTCTGAATCATATCCCTTTAAGTATCAGGTTTGCTTCAGAAACTCACAAGAAAACATTAGGATGAAAACTAGATTTGTATTCATTTAATAAGGTAATCTTTGTATGACAGTGTTCCTTTTTAATGCTATTGTATAAACTTGCAGTACTAAGATTATTTAAAAGGCTGTGTATGGGTTCAACTCTAAAACACATCTGAACAGCTTTGTTGTTTTAAACTGATATTAATAGAACACAAATCAAATAAGTTCTGGAGCCACAAAATGGGCATAAGTGGACTTTACAAGCGCATACAGAACATTTCAGAGCTCCGGCATCACCTCAGCCTGAAGAGTAGGAAGGTCCTCTGCAGTGAGACTGCTTAGCGTTTCCTGATATGATACTGGAAGATCTTCTTCAAAAGTCTCCGTCACCTAGCGAGAAGGACAAAGATTTCAATTCCATCAAAATAATTCATACATTGTGGGCTTTTTATTTTTTATCATCACGGTTATGGAAGTGCATTATATGTTTACAAGTAGCTGCTTCCCTGTTGTGCACATTCACACAACCAAGTCATGGTTGTGCGATTAGACATATTTATGTTCCACAACAACATGCAGTTGCCAACTCAGCATGCTCCAAGTGCCAGTGGAAACATTCATGATCAACAAATTAATGTGTGGCCACTGCTCTATAGAAAAAGTGTATAGTTACAAAATCCTTTTTGAAAAGGAAATAACAGTAATGATTCCTAATTTCATCAAAGTAGAAAACAAAGCCCAAAAAGTAAATGAAGCATCAAAAGTTAAGAACTTTTAAGAGCAGTCCTAAAAGGCCTCCCTTAAATTTGAATTTAAATTTGAATTTGCTATTGTTATAAACGACAGATAATGCCTTTATTACCCAGTCCCTAGTTTTGCATAACCTAATAATAATAATAATCTATAAGGCACACATGAAGTAATGCCCTCTAGCTGTGAAAATCTGCAGAGGTAAACCCCTTTTACCAGTTTTTAGGACCAACTGCACATATGGATATCTGACAGGCGTGTCTTTCATATATTCTTTAAAGGAACACAAAATATTTTTTTTTTTCTTTCATGATTCAGAGTATGCAATTTTAAGCAATTTTCTAATTTACTCCTATTATAGATTTTTCTTTGTTCTCTTTCTATCTTTATTTAAAAAAGCAGGAATTGAAGCATAGGAGCCGGCCCATTTTTGGTTTAGCACCCGGGTAGCGCTTGCTGATTGATGGCTACAAGAAATGCTAGACCCTAGACCATTAGCCAGCTACTAAGTGCTAAGTGGAAAGAAGATAATGCAAATTATGCTGTCGATCGCAATCTATCACCATAGTTTCAATGTGATCACATTATATTGTTTTTGGGCATTTCTCTGAGCCACGATTGTGTTTCGGCTTGCTGAATTAAGTCATATTTTTAAGATAGAATGGAAAGTTTGCAATGCACATAATCCATCTGCCAGATACTTTTCAAAAGGATTTTGAGACCATTCTACATTTACTGAATCTCAATACACTTGATAAAGTAGCGAAATAGCCTTTTTGACATCTTTGCAAGTTTTGCAAGATAATTTGGAATCATTCTATTATGTTGAAAGTGCAAGGCACTCTGAAATAGCCTAAGGAAACATTTTGGGCTAGATTATGAGTGTAGTGCTATTTATCGGTTCCGCTCATGCGTTAACTCCACTAAACTTCATCTTTTTGTGAGCATCGGGTAGCGTTTGTATTACAAACAAAAAGTTTTTGCATAAGCGCTAACCTGACACGCACAAAAATCTGAAGTCTGAATATTACAACCGTATTCTTATATAGGACTTTAATGGAGCTAGAAAAGGGGGAGCACACCCAATAAGTTGTGCAAATCCAATTGCATTTTCTTAAGTGAGTTAACCCGACAAAAATATTAATATTTTACATTTTAATGTTCTTAGCAGAATATATTATATTTATTCATAAATACATATTTTTATATATATATATATATATATATATATATATATAGGTATTTTGGTACAATATATAACATATATAATTTTACATATATATATATATATATATATATATATATATATATATATATATATATATATATATATATAAGATTACATAAAGGTTTAGATATATACAGATATATTAATATCTATTTAAAAATACTTAGAACATATTTCCCTATGTAAAGACATTGGAATGTAAAATATTTACAATACAAACCTAGTTAAACACTTTATTAAATATGAATATTGCATAAATATTATTTGTCATGTTTTCAACTACTTGACTGAAAGTCTAATCTAATAAGCTATCGTAATAGAAAATTGGTAAATTACTCTGCTTGGAACCCTTAATAGGTATAGATTGTTATTATGTAATATAAATCCCATGTTTTCCATATATTCCATATACCTAATATATATATATATATATATATATATGTATATATATGTATATATATATATATATATATATATATGTATACATATGTATTTATATGTGTATATATATATATATATATCTGTAAATACATTTATACATATGTATATGCATATAAACATATATATATATATATATATATATATATATATGCATTGGTGGTTCAAGTGAACAGAGGCACTCTCCGTATCACCAAAAAATTAGTGCTTTATTTCAATCTCATTTGAGTAAACGTTTTCGGGCTATGATGCCCGTCATCAGACTCCTGTGATTACAAACAGTTTGTAAACGTTTACTCAAATGAGATTGAAATAATTTTTTGGTTATACGGAGAGTGCCTCTGTTCACTTGAACCACCAATGCATGTTAATACTTTGGGAGCACCCCGACGTTGATAGAAGATAGTGAGTGCTGGTATTTTGGATTGATATATATATATATATATATATATATATATATATATACAGGGAGTGCAGAATTATTAGGCAAATGAGTATTTTGACCACATCATCCTCTTTATGCATGTTGTCTTACTCCAAGCTGTATAGGCTCGAAAGCCTACTACTAATTAAGCATATTAGGTGATGTGCATCTCTGTAATGAGAAGGGGTGTGGTCTAATGACATCAACACCCTATATCAGGTGTGCATAATTATTAGGCAACTTCCTTTCCTTTGGCAAAATGGGTCAAAAGAAGGACTTGACAGGCTCAGAAAAGTCAAAAATAGTGAGATATATTGCAGAGGGATGCAGCACTCTTAAAATTGCAAAGCTTCTGAAGCGTGATCATCGAACAATCAAGCGTTTCATTCAAAATAGTCAACAGGGTCGCAAGAAGCGTGTGGAAAAACCAAGGCGCAAAATAACTGCCCATGAACTGAGAAAAGTCAAGCGTGCAGCTGCCAAGATGCCACTTGCCACCAGTTTGGCCATATTTCAGAGCTGCAACATCACTGGAGTGCCCAAAAGCACAAGGTGTGCAATACTCAGAGACATGGCCAAGGTAAGAAAGGCTGAAAGACGACCACCACTGAACAAGACACACAAGCTGAAACGTCAAGACTGGGCCAAGAAATATCTCAAGACTGATTTTTCTAAGGTTTTATGGACTGATGAAATGAGAGTGAGTCTTGATGGGCCAGATGGATGGGCCGTGGCTGGATTGGTAAAGGGCAGAGAGCTCCAGTCCAACTCAGACGCCAGCAAGGTGGAGGTGGAGTACTGGTTTGGGCTGGTATCATCAAAGATGAGCTTGTGGGGCCTTTTCGGGTTGAGGATGGAGTCAAGCTCAACTCCCAGGCCTACTGCCAGTTTCTGGAAGACACCTTCTTCAAGCAGTGGTACAGGAAGAAGTCTGCATCCTTCAAGAAAAACATGATTTTCATGCAGGACAATGCTCCATCACACGCGTCCAAGTACTCCACAGCGTGGCTGGCAAGAAAGGGTATAAAAGAAGAAAATCTAATGACATGGCCTCCTTGTTCACCTGATCTGAACCCCATTGAGAACCTGTGGTCCATCATCAAATGTGAGATTTACAAGGAGGGAAAACAGTACACCTCTCTGAACAGTGTCTGGGAGGCTGTGGTTGCTGCTGCACGCAATGTTGATGGTGAACAGATCAAAACACTGACAGAATCCATGGATGGCAGGCTTTTGAGTGTCCTTGCAAAGAAAGGTGGCTATATTGGTCACTGATTTGTTTTTGTTTTGTTTTTGAATGTCAGAAATGTATATTTGTGAATGTTGAGATGTTATATTGGTTTCACTGGTAAAAATAAATAATTGAAATGGGTATATATTTGTTTTTTGTTAAGTTGCCTAATAATTATGTACAGTAATAGTCACCTGCACACACAGATATCCCCCTAAAATAGCTACAACTAAAAACAAACTAAAAACTACTTCCAAAACTATTCAGCTTTGATATTAATGAGTTTTTTGGGTTCATTGAGAACATGGTTGTTGTTCAATAATAAATTTAATCCTCAAAAATACAACTTGCCTAATAATTCTGCACTCCCTGTATATACACTACGTACACACACATACATAGAAAAAATCTAAATATGTGTATGTATTTATGTATTTATATAACACCTGAGACCTCATATATTTATATATTTGAGCCCTTATAACTTATTATTGCAATTTTGTTTTTAAAATAATTTTTATTAAATAGGGTTATTATGAGTTTTATTGTACTTTTAAATGTAGTTTTGATGTGTAACTTTTTAGTCGAGCGTAACAGTTAACCAGAGCTCTGAAGTTGCAATATCCAGCCGTGCACGCAACAATTACAGCACCACGCATAATCTAGCCCTTTATTGCATACATTCATTAAAAAGTGATCCAGCTTTAGAAGATGAGTTAAGTTGCATACAGGTGTATCTTGCCAAACATGGAAACTTTTCTTTTAAAGGGACAGTCAACTTAAAAAATAATGTTATATAATTCTACACATAGTGCAGAATTATGTAACATTATCTTAGCGACAGCTTTAAAAATCAAAAGATTTGATTTTAGCCCTCAAAGTTGCGCTTACCTGGTCTCCTCTCCAGGCTCTTCTGATAATGTCTTTTTCTTAAAAAACGGTTTGCGGGTGCTTTTGAACTGAATTTAGCGCACTCCCGCTCTGGTCTGGTAGCGAGAATGAGCTACATTCAGTTCAATAGCGCAAACCACTTTTGAAAACATAATAATATAAACAATATAACATTATTTTTTAAGTTTATTGTCCCTAAAAATAAAAAAAATCAGAATTACTGGGAAAAAAAACACAATACTTTCAAAATATTAAAAGTGTTAATATAATTATTGAGCAAACATGACCACTATACCTATCATGCCTATATACAAATGGCATTCATATAGTTTACCAGTGATCAGGATAGATTCAGATTACAATAGGTTAATCTCACACGTGTGTATTTCCCTTACACACTTTAAAAACTGTGTTGTAGCTCTATAAATCGGCTACATAGAAATCAGAGAAGTTGACGATCATACAGGTCATCTTCGTGAATATATTGGATGATTCATTTCAGTAAAAAGATAAACTAAAGAGAGAAAACTGTGTTTAATATTTTTAGTACAAAACATCAGGCTATTTTTTATTTTATTTTTGCATCTGAAGCAATAAAACTGTTATAGGCACATGCAGACACACGTTGACTAAAAAAACCTTTTCTTGGCAAGGTTATTAACGCATGCGCATTGGTGAGTGGATGGAATAGTATTGCATGCGCAGTAGTGGTTTACATCGGCGTTTCGTGCATGACAATTGTTAAGGTTCATCGTGCACTCGCTTGGGAGATGCGTATAGAACGGGTGGGCCCACTCTATACATAATAGCGGAGAAAGTCCGGAAGTAGAGGTGGGGAGGAGTTTGCACGAAAACGGAAGGCATATTACTATATTTAAAAAAATATATAAATTCATTAAATATATTAAAACAAACTTAGCGATCTGCTTATTCTGTTAGTATTGGATGCATTTAGGTGTTCAAATCATGAAAACTTAACCTTCACTTTAACAAGACCCAGGCTAAAAAAGTGAATTAAAGAAAACAGCAAAAACAAATAAAATAAATAATTCACTTCAAGTTCACTGCAGGTAGCAGCCTTTTTAATAAATAATAGTGAGTATAGGAGAAGTTATGCAGTTTAAAGAAAACCATAATTTTTATTACAATTCCTGCACTGTCGAGAGTTAGCATCTCATATATGGCTCTTGGACATTTATATCTATAGATTTGCTCACAAATTTTAGATCACTAGATTCCCAAATACTCAAATTTCATCTTTACTTAGTTTATTTAACTAATATTGGAATCCATCTACTACTCATCCAACTGGGCTTCCCCATTTCATCAAATTGGATTTACCATAAATAATTCTTTGAGACATCACACATGCCAATCATTTTAAAAGTGGGTCTACATGCATTTGTTCAAGTGACAATAATTGATTGTGGTTTAACAGACATTTAAAACACCAGGCTTTTGTAAAGTCGTGATGTTGGATGAAAGTTATACTGGCACAAAGGGGTCATAAATCTGTTTAAAAAAATGCAAATTCTACATGGACAGCAGAAAGATACAGCCTGGAATTAGAATAAACTCTTTGTGTCCATTGCAAGAATATAAGGGGGGGGGGGGGGAAATGAAGGCCTTGTGCATTTTCTCAGGCTTCTCAACTTGTAGTACTTAAATCCTCCCACCTTACTGGAAAGCCAATCTTATATTTGCCTCTACAGGAGGAAGATGAAGAATTGAGGAGCTTCAGTTTCTTCATTGAGAGGGCACCTCAAACCGATTTGAAGCTCATTTTCCCCTCAGAGAGCTGCTATTTGGGACAGAGGGGAAATTGGAGTATTGGGTAGTGACAAAATTACTCCCAATTAAAAAGTTAGTCACAAGCCTGCCACAGGTATCACAGGGACTAGGTCCCTTAGCCTAACCCTGTTGAGTCATCAATATACTCCACATTTAGATCCTCATCTGTCACAAGGTATTAGCATTACATAATAATAATAATAATTAAAAAAAAACTGTCGCACCTAAATTACTCATTGACTCCAAAGCTTGGCTATTTGTTTTCAGGAGTAATGACTCATGGACTCTCACCACTTTTATGAAAGAAAACACAATTTATGCTTACCTGATAAATTAATTTCTTTCATGGTGTTGAGAGTCCATGAGATCAGCCCATTTCTTTTTATTAATTGTTTATAAATATTCTTTTCTGGCGGCAGTTCTAGATTGCATCTCATTTTCCGTGCTTCCTCTTTTCCTTCCTTTTCTTCTTCTCCTTATTTGTCTATACATCAGATTGGCTTTCCAGCGAGATGGGAGTGTTTAAGTGTTTTTGGATTTTTGTGAATCTGTACTTCCTAGTGGCCAGGAGTGGAACTCCCAGAAGTAATGACTCATGGACTTTCACTACCATAAAATAAATACATTTATCAGGTAAGCATAAAATCATGTGTTAATTCCTTAACTACATTTGTATTCTAGTCCAATAATATAATGAACAGTATACAAATAAAGAGATGATTAACATAACAGAACCCTTACTATATTCTATCCAGTGTATAAATTTAAATAATCCCATTAAAAAGCAGTTGACTCACCATTTTGGATAATTCCTCCCTTATACTGAGCTCCTCCTTTTCTTTCTCTAAATCTGTCATTCGTTGCAGACATTCCTTTAGTGGCACACACAGTTGTGTGTATTCTACAATGGCAACAACAAAGGCCACCAAAGATGCCGCATCTTCAGAACTGTAGCGAGCAGTTGCTATTGTGATTCCATCCTTTGGTTTGCTTTTATCACTATGTGAATACTTTTTAGCTGGAGTGATGGACTGAGGTGTAGCATCTGAAAAAAGAGAGTTATTAGAAATAAGGACACTGTCATGTGTTAAAGGGACTCTGTAACCAAAATTTTTCTTTCATGATTCACATTGAGCATGAAATTTTAAGCAACTTTCTAATTTACTCCTATTATCAAATTTTCTTCATTCTCTTGGTATCTTTATTTGAAATGCAAGAATGTAAGTTTAGATGCCGGCCCATTTTTGGTGAACAACCTGGGTTGTTCTTGCTGATTGGTGGATAAATTCGTCCACCAATAAAAAAGTGCTGTCCAGAGTACTGAAACCAAGAAAAAGCTTAGATGCCTTCTTTTTCAAATAATGATAGCAAGAGAACGAAGAAAAATTGATAATAGGAGTAAATTAGAAAGTTGCTTAAAATTGCATGCTCTTTCTGAATTACAAAAGAAAAAATTTGGGTACAGTGTCCCTTTAACTTCAGAAAGCAACTCCCGTATTTCACCAATGGACAACTTGACACTTTCTAGTTGTTGAGGAATTCAGAGATAGATCCGTCACTTTTCACATGTCAAACACTGGTAACACTCTACAGCAAATATTTTGCTGCAAATGTGTAGATCTGTATAAAAACATAAGGAACTGGCCCTATGATAAGAGAGTGGAGATTTTGGTGCACTCAAACTTAAAAACACTATGGCATCTATTTATCAAGCCGTCAACCGCAAATACGCTGGAATTCCACAGCGTATTTGTGGCGAGCCTGATTCCCCTTAGTTATCAAACCCTACAGACCGGCAAAGTAGAATTTTATGACGTAACATACGATCCGCCGGACTCAATCGGACACAGATCAATGCTTACGTCATTACAGATGTTCCGAATGCAAATTCTGCACAATCTGACTACTTTTGCTAGTTATCAAATGTCTACCAGGTACGCTCGGCACTATTCCGGCCCAGCGTACCTGGTTTTCAATCCGCTCCCCTGGAGGAGGCAGGTGCCATAGGAATCAGTGGGAGTCTGAAAGCAGCGAAAGCTTATGTTCGCTGCTGCCCGATATCCCATTGATTCCTATGGGAACGTTTACACCTAACACCCTAACATGTATCCCAAGTCTAAACACCCCTAATCTGCCCCCCTACACCGCCGCCACCTACATTATACTTATTAACCCCTAATCTGCTGCCCCTGACACCACCGCCACCTACATTATACTTATTAACCCCTAATCTGCCGCCCCCTACACCGCCGCCACCTACATTATACTTATTAACCCCTAAACCGCCACTCCCGGAGCCCACCGCCACTCTAATAAACTTATTAACCCCTAAATCGCCGCTCCCGGAGCCCACCGCCACCTACGTTATATTTATTAACCCCTAATCTGCCCCCCCTACACTGCCGCCACTATATTAAATTTATTAACCCCTAAACCTAAGTCTAACCATAACCCCCCTAACTTAAATATAATTTAAATAAATCTAAATAAATATTCCAATTTAAAACGAAATACCTATAAAATAAACCCTAAGCTAGCTACAATATAACTAATAGTTACATTGTAGCTATCTTAGGGTTTATTTTTATTTTACAGGCAAGTTTGTATTTATTTTAACTAGGTACAATAGTTACTAAATAGTTATTAACTATTTAATAACTACCTAGCTAAAATAAATACAAAAGTTACCTGTAAAATAAAACCTAACCTAAATTACAATTACACCTAACACTACACTATAATTAAATCAATTCCCTAAATTAACTACAATTAAATAAAATTAAATAAAATTATCTAAAGTACAAAAAACCCCCACTAAATTACAGAAAATAATAAAAAATTACAAGATTTTTAAACTAATTACACCTAATCTAATCCCCCTAACAAAATAACCCCCCCCCCCCCCAAAAAAAAAGCCCTACCCTACACTAAATTACAAATAGCCCTTAAAAGGGCCTTTTGCGGGGCATTTCCCCAAAGTAATCAGCTCTTTTACCTGTAAAAAATTAAACATTAAAACCCACCACCCACACAACCAACCCTACTCTAAAACCCACCAAATCCCCTCTTAAAAAAAACTAACACTAACCCCTTGAAGATCACCCTACCGTGAGACGTCTTCACCCAACTTGGCCGAAGTCCTCAATGAAGCTGGGCAGAAGTGGTCCTCCAGATGGGCAGAAGTCTTCATCCAAGCCGGGCAGAAGTCTTCATCCAGACGGCATTTTCTATCTTCATCCATCTGGCGCGGAGCGGCTCCATCTTCAAGACATCCGACGCGGAGCATCCTCTTCATCCGGAGTCTTCTTGAACAATGACGGGTCCTTTAAGTGACGTCATCCAAGATGGCGTCCCTTCAATTCCGATTGGCTGATAGAATTCTATCACCAATCGGAATTAAGGTAGGAAAAATCCTATTGGTTGATGCAATCAGCCAATAAGATTGAACTTCAATCCTATTAGTTGATGCAATCAGCCAAAAGGATTGAACTTCAATCCTATTGGCTGATCCAATCAACCAATAGGATTGAGCTCGCATTCTATTGGCTGATTGCATCAACCAATAGGATTTTTCCTACCTTAATTCCAATTTGCTGATAGAATTCTATCAGCCAATCGGAATTGAAGGGATGCCATCTTGGATGACGTCACTTAAAGGACCCGTCATTGTTCAAGAAGACTCCGGATGAAGAGGATGCTCCGCATCGGATGTCTTGAAGATGGAGCCGCTCCGCGCCGGATGGATGAAGATAGAAGATGCCGTCTGGATGAAGACTTCTGCCCGTCTGGAGGACCTCTTCTGCCCGGCTTGGATGAAGACTTCTGCCCGTCTGGAGGACCAATTCGCCCAGCTTCGTTGAGGACTTCGGCCCGGTTGGGTGAAGACTTCTCACGGTAGGGTGATCTTCAAGGGGTTAGTGTTAGGTTTTTTTAAGGGGGGATTGGGTGGGTTTTAGAGTAGGGTTGTTTGTGTGGGTGGTGGGTTTTAATGTTGGGGGGGGTTGTAATTTTTTTTTACAGGTAAAAGAGCTGATTACTTTGGGGCAATGCCCCACAAAAGGCCCTTTTAAGGGCTATTTGTAATTTAGTGTAGGGTAGGGCTTTTTTTTATTTTGGGGGGGGGCTTTTTTATTATGTTAGGGGGATTAGATTAGGTGTAATTCGTTTAAAAATCTTGTAATTTTATTTTATTATTGTCTGTAATTTAGTGTTTGTTTGTTTTTGTACTTTAGATCATTTTATTTAATTGTATTTAATTGTAGTTAATTTAGGGAATTAATTTAATTATAGTGTAGTGTTAGGTGTAATTGTAACTTAGGTTAGGTTTTATTTTACAGGTAACTTTGTATTTATTTAAGCTAGGTAGTTATTAAATAGTTAATAACTATTTAATAACTATTGTACCTAGTTAAAATAAATACAAATTTGCCTGTAAAATAAAAATAAACCCTAAGATAGCTACAATTTAACTATTAGTTATATTGTAGCTAGCTTAGGGTTTATTTTATAGGTAAGTATTTAGTTTTAAATAGGAATCATTTATTTAATGCTAGGAATATTTATTTAGATTTATTTAAATTATATTTAAGTTAGGGGGTGTTAGGGTTAGGGTTAGACTTAGGTTTAGGGGTTAATAAATTTAATATAGTGGCGGTGGTGTAGGGGGGGCAGATTAGGGGTTAATAAATTTAATATAGTGGCGGCGGTGTGGGGGGGCAGATTAGGGGTTAATAAATATAATGTAGATGGCGGCGGTGTAAGGGGCGACAGATTAGGAGTTAATAAGTATAATGTAGGTGGCGGTGGGCTCCGGGAGCGGCAGTTTAGGGGTTAAACACTTTATTTAGTTGCGGCGGGGTCCGGGAGCGGCGGTTTCGGGGTTAATAAATGTATTTAGTTGCGGTGGGCTCCGTGAGCGGTGGTTTAGGGGTTAATAAGTTTATTTAGTTGTGGTGGGCTCCGGGAGCGGCGTTATAGGGGGTAAAACAGTATAGTATAGTGTGGGTGTTTAGTGACAGTATACCAATAAAGCTGGGAAAAAGCCGAAGAGCAGTGAAATCGATGACTGTTAGTTAACAACAGTCTGCTGCTCATCGCACTGTACTTGGTGCGCGGCTTTTTGACAGCTTTTTTGATAATTTTGGAGAACGTATTCAGTTTCGCGGCAGCGATGTTAGGCGAGCGTATTGGTGCCGTTGAATGCAAGTAAGTTGACAGCTTGATAAATAGATGCCTATTTATTTAGATCCTTCAAAACTGAGATATATAAAGATTTAAACCTAAAAAACAGAATTTATGCTTACCTGATAAATTACTTTCTCCAACGGTGTGTCCGGTCCACTGCGTCATCCTTACTTGTGGGATATTCTCTTCCCCAACAGGAAATGGCAAAGAGTCCCAGCAAAGCTGGTCACATGATCCCTCCTAGGCTCCGCCCACCCCAGTCATTCGACCGACGGACAGGAGGAAATATATATAGGAGAAACCATATGATACCGTGGTGACTGTAGTTAGAGAAAATAATTCATCAGACCTGATTAAAAAACCAGGGCGGGCCGTGGACCGGACACACCGTTGGAGAAAGTAATTTATCAGGTAAGCATAAATTCTGTTTTCTCCAACATTGGTGTGTCCGGTCCACTGCGTCATCCTTACTTGTGGGAACCAATACCAAAGCTTTAGGACACGGATGAAGGGAGGGAGCAAATCAGGTCACCTAAATGGAAGGCACCACGGCTTGCAAAACCTTTCTCCCAAAAATAGCCTCCGAAGAAGCAAAAGTATCAAATTTGTAAAATTTGGCAAAAGTGTGCAGTGAAGACCAAGTCGCTGCCTTACATATCTGGTCAACAGAAGCCTCGTTCTTGAAGGCCCATGTGGAAGCCACAGCCCTAGTGGAGTGAGCTGTGATTCTTTCAGGAGGCTGCCGTCCGGCAGTCTCATAAGCCAATCGGATAATACTTTTCAGCCAAAAGGAAAGAGAGGTAGAAGTCGCTTTTTGACCTCTCCTTTTACCAGAATAAACAACAAACAAGGAAGATGTTTGTCTGAAATCTTTAGAAGCCTCTAAATAGAATTTTAGAGCACGGACTACGTCCAAATTGTGTAACAAACGTTCCTTCTTTGAAACTGGATTCGGACACAAAGAAGGTACAACTATCTCCTGGTTAATATTTTTGTTGGAAACAACTTTTGGAAGAAAACCAGGCTTAGTACGCAAAACCACCTTATCTGCATGGAACACCAGATAGGGCGGAGAACACTGCAGAGCAGATAACTCTGAAACTCTTCTAGCAGAAGAAATTGCAACCAAAAACAAAACTTTCCAAGATAATAACTTAATATCTACGGAATGTAAGGGTTCAAACGGAACCCCTTGAAGAACTGAAAGAACTAGATTTAGACTCCAGGGAGGAGTCAAAGGTCTGTAAACAGGCTTGATCCTAACCAGAGCCTGAACAAATGCTTGAACATCTGGCACAGCTGCCAGTCTTTTGTGAAGTAAAACAGATAAAGCAGAGATCTGTCCCTTCAGAGAACTTGCAGATAATCCTTTCTCCAAACCTTCTTGTAGAAAGGATAGAATCTTAGGAATTTTTATCTTGTTCCATGGGAATCCTTTAGATTCACACCAACAGATATATTTTTTCCATATTTTATGGTAAATTTTTCTAGTTACAGGCTTTCTAGCCTGAATCAGAGTATCTATTACAGAATCTGAAAACCCACGCTTTGATAAAATCAAGCGTTCAATCTCCAAGCCGTCAGTTGAAGGAAAACCAGATTCGGATGTTCGAATGGACCCTGAACAAGAAGGTCCTGTCTCAAAGGTAGCTTCCATGGTGGAGCCGATGACATATTCACCAGGTCTGCATACCAAGTCCTGCGTGGCCACGCAGGAGCTATCAAGATCACTGAGGCCCTCTCCTGATTGATCCTGGCTACCAGCCTGGGGATGAGAGGAAACGGTGGGAATACATAAGCTAGGTTGAAGGTCCAAGGTGCTACTAGTGCATCTACTAGAGTCGCCTTGGGATCCCTGGATCTGGACCCGTAGCAAGGAACCTTGAAGTTCTGACGAGACGCCATCAGATCCATGTCTGGAATGCCCCATAATTGAGTTATTTGGGCAAAGATTTCCGGATGGAGTTCCCACTCCCCCGGATGGAATGTCTGACGACTCAGAAAATCCGCTTCCCAATTTTCCACTCCTGGGATGTGGATCGCAGACAAGTGGCAGGAGTGATCCTCCGCCCATTGAATTATCTTGGTCATTTCTTTCATCGCCAGGGAACTCCTTGTTCCCCCCTGATGATTGATATATGCAACGGTCGTCATGTTGTCTGACTGAAACCTTATGAATTTGGCCTTTGCTAGTTGAGGCCAAGCTCTGAGAGCATTGAATATCGCTCTCAGTTCCAGAATGTTTATCGGGAGAAGAGACTCTTCCCGAGACCATAGACCCTGAGCTTTCAGGGATTCCCAGACCGCGCCCCAGCCCACTAGGCTGGCGTCGGTCGTGACAATGACCCACTCTGGAATTTTGAAAAGAAACCAATGGCACTACTATCGTATGAGACCTTAATTCCTACAATTATTCAAAAGTTTGTCAGGATATGGGTGCTGTGTATAAAACCGTATTGTAACAAAGAAAGAGAGAAAGTATACACTTATAGCACACCTAGGTCAAAAGGTAAATTGAATCTAACTGGGTGACACAATTTATTCCCTAAGGAATAAGTGAAAGGGGAGAAAACAGATTACAAATTAAAATATAACTTTTATTGGGTTGCGTTTAAAATAGGAATGAACTTAAAATCACACTTAAGCACCGATTTTATTGATGTCAACAAATATATATAAGTTTGTTGCTCCTAATACTTGAGTGTTAAATGTAGGCTGGAGTGGGAACTGCTGTATACTTGCGTCTTAGAGATGTGATACACCAAACCTTTTCTGTACGAAGTTACCAATTCAAATATAAGAGTTAAGTATATAGCGTGTTGTTAAATCTCCAAAATGATATATCTTTGTATGCGAAGTTAAGTGTAAATTAAATAGTGGGTATAAAATTCTATTTATTTCTGCTTATTTCCAGCTGAGATTATATACACCACTTACTTAAATTCTAAATATATAGCAAGATGGAACTTATTTCTATGACGTTTGGCGTCAAAAATTATACACAGTCTCTTTTCTAAAGTGACTCAGTTTCTGTATTAACAGTTGCCTACTGAAAGATTAAGGTGTAGGCTATTCACTCCAAAACATCAAGAGCTATCTTACATAAGCACTCTTATAGTGTATATTAATGAATCAGCTCAATTCTGATACAATTTCTGTTTATTGAGACATTGTATAACCTTGTTCAACTGGATAAACTTAATTATGTTTACTTCCAACGGTCATATATAAAAACCGTTGCTACTGGATAAACTCAAATTTGAATTGCAAGGATTGTATTCTTAGTTGTATGCACTTGAGCTGTCTGTGTTAAACGAACTTCAGTAAGATTTGTCTGCTCACGATTTCATTTGGTGTCAGTTTAAGTAGCTCACTGTACTGCGGCAACTAAGTAATTATATATTTTGCAACAATGGAGCATATCTATTCCTATCACCACAGATTTAATTGAGTATCTATTAAAGTACCTCACAGTGTTCCGGTAATTAAATAGTGTAGTTTGTTAATACAATAAAACGTATCTATTCCCAGTAACAACTGAGCTGTGGCAACAAAATTGTTTAGAGATTGTGCTTGTATTGTGAGTCAATAGAGTTAAACCTACTGTTCGTTTGGATTTACACACTCGCAGTTGACTATCTTAGTCTGTGTATGTTCTACCTCCCATATAAACACAATTGCCACAAATTTAGTTTGTGCACTGCTCTATTGTATGAGCCGTATTAGAGGCGAAATTGTGCTTATGTGATCAAGCTGCACTCAATAATTAAACGCAAGGCAAATCCAATTGCGTTTTGAATATATTTAGTGCCCAATAGCTTTGGGGCAGATATAACTTACAGCTAAAAGTATCGTGAATATATACCCAGTACAACTCAAGGTTAATTTTATCTTATTAGGCAGTAGCCACTAACGTAATTCTGTTGTCCGGTTATTGTATACTATAAGATTCAGAGTTAGTCATTACAGGAGGAATAGCACATTCGGTACCAGCACTAACCATTAACACATAGTTAGATCTGAGCATTCAATAATACAAGTTAAATCATAGTTGACTACAGTAATTTGCGGTAGCTGAGGCTGTCTAAAAACACAGGAGCTCCTAGGACTCCTCACCATTGCCCTATCGTCCCTAACATGTTTCGCAACTTAACGTTGCTTTTTCAAAGGTGAACGCGCCGCAATATTGGCGGCTTTTTAAGGCCGTTGGAAACACGCCCCCAATAGGCGTGTATTGTAATTCAGACCAATGACACGAAATGGATTAATGATTGACGTAGAGAGACGTGTCTGAATTCTACTATAGAATGGTTTATTTGATTCTGTTGTGAGCTTATTCTTGAATTCTTTCAAAAACCTAATGATAGATAAAATTAATGAAATGATGGTATAGTGACAACAGTTAACCTGTTCAAAAAGGTTTTCATTTGCCAAGTATATTCACAGAGGTGGCTGATGTTTTGTTGACAACAGTGACTCTGTGCATAAGTTCGTGTTTGTTATAGCAAGCTATTTTGTATTGACTTATTCTACGGTGTTTATTGAATTTAACATATTGCTAGATCTGATAATAGTATAGTCAAACTTTAACCAGGATTGTATTCTTCTGAAACCTAATCTGCTATTTATATTTTGTGATAAGCATGATATGAAATAGCGTGTTACACCGTGAAATAAAGAAATTGAAACAAAAAAATTGTGAAACACAAAAATATATATTTTGAAAAGGGAAAAAAGGGGGGGGGGAAAGAAATGTGTATAAACTATTGACCTCAAACATGACTAGAAATAATATGTACTTATATAGGGGATCATAAGATCCATATAGAGTGCCTAATCATGTGTATTTAATTCATTAATCTTAAAGAGAGAATATGAGAAAAAGATTTTTAACCTGATATAAGTGCGTGGTTGGATCATTAATAGAGACCATACTGAGTGATGTTATAGTTAGTGCAACAGCACTTAACCAGTGACTTAGTGTTATCAGAGTGTATTAGTGTACCGTGATAGAGATAAGGTTTCTGTAGATTGTTTTTATAGCAAGCGTTAATTCATTGACAATGTACATGAAGTGTACCCGTGTATTTCATTGCTATTGTTGTTTATCTTACTTAGATTGTCTGTTTTTACAAAAAAGGAGTAAAATTATTTACTTCATTTAGTCCATTTGGTTGAACTGAATTCAAAAGGAAGATCCATTTGCTCTCCGCTCTGAGTAGGACATTCTCTACATTACCACCCCTTATGCCCAAATGTATTTTCTGAATCCCAAAGCATTTCAAATCAGACTGTTTGGAATTGTGTCTTTTTAGGAAATGACGAGCTACAGATGTCATGTTTTTTCCTTCTTGCAGATCTTTAGTTGCATTTTTTATGTTCCTCAGATGTTCTTGGAGTCTTTGTCTTATTTTTCTTGTTGTCATGCCAACATATAACAGATTGCATTTGCATTGTAGAACATATATGACTCCTTCCGTGTGGCAGTTAATGTAGGGTTCAATTTTATGGATTTTCTCAAACCGATCAGTAATTTCTTGTTTATTGACCATGAAGCTGCATGTACTGCATGTTCCGCATTTAAATGATCCTTTCTTGAAGGCTCCCAGAGTTCTTGGTCCCTGTAGGTGGCTGGGACTAATAAGATCCTTGAGATTGCGGGTTCTTCTGAAGCCCGTTTGTACTTTTTCTCCCACAATTTTGGAGATTACAGGATCAGAGGTTAGAATGTGCCAGTTATTTTGCATAATATTCAGAATTTGAGAGCTTTTAGGGTTGTAGGTGGAGATGAATCTCACTTGTTCCTGTTTCGATTTGGTTTTTGTTTTCAACAGTTCCTGTCTCATGGTATTTTTAGCTCTAAATTCTGCTTTTTTTATTGTTCTTTTGCTATAACCTCTTGAGATTAATCTCTCAGTTAATTCTCTTGCTCTTATTTTATAGTTCTCTTCTGTGGAGCAATTGCGTCTCATCCTGAGAAATTCTCCTGTGGGGAGCGCTTTTACTGTGTTTGGAGCATGAGCACTTGTACTAAAAAGTAAACTGTTAGTAGCAGTTTTCTTGCGATGGACATCTGTTTCCAATGTGCCTGTTATTGTTTTTATGATTTTTAAATCTAGAAAGTCAATGCTTTCTTGGCTTGCTTCATAGGTCAATTTGATGTTTAATGTGTTGGTATTCAGTTTGGCCATGAATTGATCCAATTCTGTACGAGTCCCCTCCCATAGGAAGAGCACATCGTCTATGTATCTCATCCATAAAGGTATTTTATTTAAATCCTCAGTATTGTCATCTGAGAACACATGTTTTTGCTCCCACCAGCCAAGAAAGAGATTGGCATAGGTGGGGGCACAGGCAGTACCCATTGCCGTGCCTCTGGTTTGAAGGTAAAAACTGTTATCAAAAGTAAAGAAATTATGTGTCAAAATGAATTTTAACAGTTGTAGAACAAAACTATCATGAGCTGGGTCTTCCTCAGAACCCATAGAGAGAAACCACTGTACATTACGGTCTTACGGAGAAAGCGAGTAGATACATTGACTTCAGACTCAGGAACTATCTTCGTCAATTAGCATCATATGTACAAGACACTACTGACGTCTTGTTTCAGCTAGAAAATGTACACCTTTTACCATCTACATGGCTAGTCACGGCTGATGTTGAATCACTATATACCTGTATAAATCACGATCTAGGTATAGAAGCTGTACAGTGGTTTCTCTCTATGGGTTCTGAGGAAGACCCAGCTCATGATAGTTTTGTTCTACAACTGTTAAAATTCATTTTGACACATAATTTCTTTACTTTTGATAACAGTTTTTACCTTCAAACCAGAGGCACGGCAATGGGTACTGCCTGTGCCCCCACCTATGCCAATCTCTTTCTTGGCTGGTGGGAGCAAAAACATGTGTTCTCAGATGACAATACTGAGGATTTAAATAAAATACCTTTATGGATGAGATACATAGACGATGTGCTCTTCCTATGGGAGGGGACTCGTACAGAATTGGATCAATTCATGGCCAAACTGAATACCAACACATTAAACATCAAATTGACCTATGAAGCAAGCCAAGAAAGCATTGACTTTCTAGATTTAAAAATCATAAAAACAATAACAGGCACATTGGAAACAGATGTCCATCGCAAGAAAACTGCTACTAACAGTTTACTTTTTAGTACAAGTGCTCATGCTCCAAACACAGTAAAAGCGCTCCCCACAGGAGAATTTCTCAGGATGAGACGCAATTGCTCCACAGAAGAGAACTATAAAATAAGAGCAAGAGAATTAACTGAGAGATTAATCTCAAGAGGTTATAGCAAAAGAACAATAAAAAAAGCAGAATTTAGAGCTAAAAATACCATGAGACAGGAACTGTTGAAAACAAAAACCAAATCGAAACAGGAACAAGTGAGATTCATCTCCACCTACAACCCTAAAAGCTCTCAAATTCTGAATATTATGCAAAATAACTGGCACATTCTAACCTCTGATCCTGTAATCTCCAAAATTGTGGGAGAAAAAGTACAAACGGGCTTCAGAAGAACCCGCAATCTCAAGGATCTTATTAGTCCCAGCCACCTACAGGGACCAAGAACTCTGGGAGCCTTCAAGAAAGGATCATTTAAATGCGGAACATGCAGTACATGCAGCTTCATGGTCAATAAACAAGAAATTACTGATCGGTTTGAGAAAATCCATAAAATTGAACCCTACATTAACTGCCACACGGAAGGAGTCATATATGTTCTACAATGCAAATGCAATCTGTTATATGTTGGCATGACAACAAGAAAAATAAGACAAAGACTCCAAGAACATCTGAGGAACATAAAAAATGCAACTAAAGATCTGCAAGAAGGAAAAAACATGACATCTGTAGCTCGTCATTTCCTAAAAAGACACAATTCCAAACAGTCTGATTTGAAATGCTTTGGGATTCAGAAAATACATTTGGGCATAAGGGGTGGTAATGTAGAGAATGTCCTACTCAGAGCGGAGAGCAAATGGATCTTCCTTTTGAATTCAGTTCAACCAAATGGACTAAATGAAGTAAATAATTTTACTCCTTTTTTGTAAAAACAGACAATCTAAGTAAGATAAACAACAATAGCAATGAAATACACGGGTACACTTCATGTACATTGTCAATGAATTAACGCTTGCTATAAAAACAATCTACAGAAACCTTATCTCTATCACGGTACACTAATACACTCTGATAACACTAAGTCACTGGTTAAGTGCTGTTGCACTAACTATAACATCACTCAGTATGGTCTCTATTAATGATCCAACCACGCACTTATATCAGGTTAAAAATCTTTTTCTCATATTCTCTCTTTAAGATTAATGAATTAAATACACATGATTAGGCACTCTATATGGATCTTATGATCCCCTATATAAGTACATATTATTTCTAGTCATGTTTGAGGTCAATAGTTTATACACATTTCTTTCCCCCCCCCCTTTTTTCCCTTTTCAAAATATATATTTTTGTGTTTCACAATTTTTTTGTTTCAATTTCTTTATTTCACGGTGTAACACGCTATTTCATATCATGCTTATCACAAAATATAAATAGCAGATTAGGTTTCAGAAGAATACAATCCTGGTTAAAGTTTGACTATACTATTATCAGATCTAGCAATATGTTAAATTCAATAAACACCGTAGAATAAGTCAATACAAAATAGCTTGCTATAACAAACACGAACTTATGCACAGAGTCACTGTTGTCAACAAAACATCAGCCACCTCTGTGAATATACTTGGCAAATGAAAACCTTTTTGAACAGGTTAACTGTTGTCACTATACCATCATTTCATTAATTTTATCTATCATTAGGTTTTTGAAAGAATTCAAGAATAAGCTCACAACAGAATCAAATAAACCATTCTATAGTAGAATTCAGACACGTCTCTCTACGTCAATCATTAATCCATTTCGTGTCATTGGTCTGAATTACAATACACGCCTATTGGGGGCGTGTTTCCAACGGCCTTAAAAAGCCGCCAATATTGCGGCGCGTTCACCTTTGAAAAAGCAACGTTAAGTTGCGAAACATGTTAGGGACGATAGGGCAATGGTGAGGAGTCCTAGGAGCTCCTGTGTTTTTAGACAGCCTCAGCTACCGCAAATTACTGTAGTCAACTATGATTTAACTTGTATTATTGAATGCTCAGATCTAACTATGTGTTAATGGTTAGTGCTGGTACCGAATGTGCTATTCCTCCTGTAATGACTAACTCTGAATCTTATAGTATACAATAACCGGACAACAGAATTACGTTAGTGGCTACTGCCTAATAAGATAAAATTAACCTTGAGTTGTACTGGGTATATATTCACGATACTTTTAGCTGTAAGTTATATCTGCCCCAAAGCTATTGGGCACTAAATATATTCAAAACGCAATTGGATTTGCCTTGCGTTTAATTATTGAGTGCAGCTTGATCACATAAGCACAATTTCGCCTCTAATACGGCTCATACAATAGAGCAGTGCACAAACTAAATTTGTGGCAATTGTGTTTATATGGGAGGTAGAACATACACAGACTAAGATAGTCAACTGCGAGTGTGTAAATCCAAACGAACAGTAGGTTTAACTCTATTGACTCACAATACAAGCACAATCTCTAAACAATTTTGTTGCCACAGCTCAGTTGTTACTGGGAATAGATACGTTTTATTGTATTAACAAACTACACTATTTAATTACCGGAACACTGTGAGGTACTTTAATAGATACTCAATTAAATCTGTGGTGATAGGAATAGATATGCTCCATTGTTGCAAAATATATAATTACTTAGTTGCCGCAGTACAGTGAGCTACTTAAACTGACACCAAATGAAATCGTGAGCAGACAAATCTTACTGAAGTTCGTTTAACACAGACAGCTCAAGTGCATACAACTAAGAATACAATCCTTGCAATTCAAATTTGAGTTTATCCAGTAGCAACGGTTTTTATATATGACCGTTGGAAGTAAACATAATTAAGTTTATCCAGTTGAACAAGGTTATACAATGTCTCAATAAACAGAAATTGTATCAGAATTGAGCTGATTCATTAATATACACTATAAGAGTGCTTATGTAAGTTAGCTCTTGATGTTTTGGAGTGAATAGCCTACACCTTAATCTTTCAGTAGGCAACTGTTAATACAGAAACTGAGTCACTTTAGAAAAGAGACTGTGTATAATTTTTGACGCCAAACGTCATAGAAATAAGTTCCATCTTGCTATATATTTAGAATTTAAGTAAGTGGTGTATATAATCTCAGCTGGAAATAAGCAGAAATAAATAGAATTTTATACCCACTATTTAATTTACACTTAACTTCGCATACAAAGATATATCATTTTGGAGATTTAACAACACGCTATATACTTAACTCTTATATTTGAATTGGTAACTTCGTACAGAAAAGGTTTGGTGTATCACATCTCTAAGACGCAAGTATACAGCAGTTCCCACTCCAGCCTACATTTAACACTCAAGTATTAGGAGCAACAAACTTATATATATTTGTTGACATCAATAAAATCGGTGCTTAAGTGTGATTTTAAGTTCATTCCTATTTTAAACGCAACCCAATAAAAGTTATATTTTAATTTGTAATCTGTTTTCTCCCCTTTCACTTATTCCTTAGGGAATAAATTGTGTCACCCAGTTAGATTCAATTTACCTTTTGACCTAGGTGTGCTATAAGTGTATACTTTCTCTCTTTCTTTGTTACAATGACCCACTCTGGTCTGCAGAAGCTCATTCCCTGTGACAGATTGTCCAGGGTCAGCCACCAACGGAGTGAATCTCTGGTCTTTTGATCTACTTGAATCGTCGGAGACAAGTCTGTATAATCCCCATTCCACTGTCTGAGCATGCACAGTTGTAATGGTCTTAGATGAATTCGTGCAAAGGGAACTATGTCCATAGTTGCAACCATCAATCCTATTACTTCCATGCACTGCGCTATGGAAGGACGAGGAACAGAATGAAGTACTTGACAAGAGCTTAGAAGTTTTGATTTTCTGACCTCTGTCAGAAAAATCCTCATTTCTAAGGAATCTATTATTGTTCCCAAGAAGGGAACTCTTGTTGACGGGGACAGACAACTTTTTTCTTTGTTCACCTTCCATCCGTGAGATCTGAGAAAGGCTAGGACGATGTCCGTATGAGCCTTTGCTTTTGACAGGGATGACGCTTGAATCAGGATGTCGTCCAAGTAAGGTACTACTGCAATGCCCCTTGGTCTTAGAACCGCTAGAAGGGACCCTAGTACCTTTGTGAAAATCCTTGGAGCAGTGGCTAATCCGAATGGAAGTGTCACAAACTGGTAATGCTTGTCCAGAAAAGCGAACCTTAGGAACTGATGATGTTCCTTGTGGATAGGAATATGTAGGTACGCATCCTTTAAATCCACGGTAGTCATAAATTGATTTTCCTGGATAGTAGGTAGGATCGTTCGAATAGTTTCCATTTTGAACGATGGTACCCTGAGAAATTTGTTTAGGATCTTTAGATCCAAAATTGGTCTGAATGTTCCCTCCTTTTTGGGAACTATGAACAGATTGGAACTGGATGTATCACTCCCATCTTTAACAGGTCTTCTACACAATGTAAGAATGCCTGTCTCTTTATTTGGCTTGAAGATAATTGAGACCTGTGGAACCTTCCCCTTGGGGGTAGTTCCTTGAATTCCAGGAGATAACCTTGAGAAACTATTTCTAGCGCCCAAGGATCCTGAACATCTCTTGCCCAAGCCTGAGCAAAGAGAGAAAGTCTGCCCCCCACTAGATCCGGTCCCGGATCGGGGGCTATCCCTTCATGCTGTTTTGGTAGCAGTGGTAGGCTTCTTGGCCTGCTTACCCTTGTTCCAGCCTTGCATTGGTTTCCAGGCTGGTTTGGGTTGTGAAGTATTACCCTCTTGCTTAGAGGATACAGAATTAGAGACTGATCCGTTTCTGCGAAAGGGACGAAAATTAGGCTTATTTTTAGCCTTAAAAGACCTATCCTGTGGGAGGGCGTGGCCCTTTCCCCCAGTGATGTCTGAAATAATCTCTTTCAAATCAGGTCCAAATAATGTTTTACCTTTGAAAGGAATGTTAAGCAATTTTGTCTTGGAAGACACATCCGCTGACCAAGACTTTAGCCAAAGCGCCCCACAATAGCAAACCCTGAATTTTTCGCCGCTAATCTAGCTAATTGCAAAGCGGCATCTAAAACAAAAGAGTTAGCCAATTTAAGTGCTTGAACTCTGTCCATAACCTCCTCATACGAAGATTCTTTACTGAGCGATTTTTCTAGTTCCTCGAACCAGAAACACGCTGCCGTAGTGACAGGAACAATGCATGAAATTGGTTGTAGAAGGTAACCTTGCTGTACAAAAATCTTTTTAAGCAAACCCTCTAATTTCTTATCCATAGGATCTTTGAAAGCACAACTATCTTCGATAGGAATAGTAGTGCGTTTGTTTAGAGTAGAAACCGCCCCCTCGACCTTGGGGACTGTCTGCCATAAGTCCTTTCTGGGGTCGACTATAGGAAATAATTTCTTAAATATAGGGGGGGGAACAAAAGGTATGCCGGGCCTTTCCCACTCTTTATTTACTATGTCCGCCACCCGCTTGGGTATAGGAAAAGCGTCGGGGGGCACCGGAACCTCTAGGAACTTGTCCATCTTACATAATTTCTCTGGAATGACCAAATTGTCACAATCATCCAGAGTAGATAACACCTCCTTAAGCAGTGCGCGGAGATGTTCTAATTTAAATTTAAATGTCACAACATCAGGTTCAGCTTGATGAGAAATTTTTCCTGAATCTGAAATTTCTCCATCAGACAAAACCTCCCTCATGGCCCCTTGAGATTGGTGTGAGGGTATGTCAGAACAGTTATCATCAGCGTCCTCTTGCTCTTCAGTGTTTAAAACAGAGCAATCGCGCTTTCTCTGATAAGTAGGCATTTTGGATAAAAGATTTGCTATGGAGTTATCCATTACAGACGTTAATTGTTGCATGGTAATAAGTATTGGCGCACTAGATGTACTAGGGGCCTCCTGTGTGGGCATAACTAGTGTAGACACAGTAGGGGATGATGTAGTATCATGTTTACTCCCCTCATTTGAGGAATCATCTTGGGCAATATCATTATCTGTGGCATTACTGTCCTTACTTTGTTTGGACACTATGGCACAATTATCACATAAATTTAAATGGGGAGACACATTGGCTTTCATACATATAGAACATAGCTTATCTGATGGTACAGACATGTTAAACAGGCTTAAACTTGTCAACAAAGCACAAAAAACGTTTTAAAATAAAACCGTTACTGTCACTTTAAATTTCAAACTGAAAACACTTTATTACTGAATATGTGAAAAAGTATGAAGGAATTGTTCAAAATTCACCAAAATTTCACCACAGTGTCTTAAAGCATTAAAAGTATTGCACACCAAATTTCAGAGCTTTAACCCTTAAATTAACGGAACCGGAGCCGTTTTTACATTTAACCCCTATACAGTCCCAGCTATATGCTTTGCTGAGACCCAACCAAGCCCAGAGGGGAATACGATACCAAATGACGCCTTCTATAAGCTTTTTCAGTGATTCTTAGCTCCTGACACATGCATCTGCATGCCTTGCTCTCCAAAAACAACTGCGCATTAATGGCGCGAAAATGAGGCTCTGTCTATAACTAGAAAGGCCCCCATCGGAAAAAGGTGTCCAACACAGTGCCTGCCGTTTTTCTAAACGTTCCCCAAGATTATAATACCAATAATTATGCATAATATGCCTAGTAAAGCAATCGTTTTAGCCCAGAAAAATGTCTACCAGTTTTTAAGCCCTTTTTGAAGCCCTTTATTCTTTTATGTTTAACTAAGAAAATGGCTTACCGGTCCCCATGAGGGGAAATGACAGCCTTCCAGCATTACATGGTCTTGTTAGAAATATGGCTAGTCATACCGTAAGCAGAAAAGTCTGCTAACTGTTTCCCCCAACTGAAGTTACTTTATCTCAACAGTCCTGTGTGGAAACAGCAATCGATTTTAGTTACTGTCTGCTAAAATCATCTTCCTCTTACAAACAGAAATCTTCATCCTTTTCTGTTTCAGAGTAAATAGTACATACCAGCACTATTTTAAAATAACAAACACTTGATAGAAGAATAAAACTACATTTAAACACCAAAAAACTCTTAACCATCTCCGTGGAGATGTTGCCTGTGCAACGGCAAAGAGAATGACTGGGGTGGGCGGAGCCTAGGAGGGATCATGTGACCAGCTTTGCTGGGACACTTTGCCATTTCCTGTTGGGGAAGAGAATATCCCACAAGTAAGGATGACGCCGTGGACCGGACACACCAATGTTGGAGAAATAACCTAACATGTATATATAGAAATAATTATCCTTATAGGGACAGTCTACTCCAGAATTGTTATTGTTAAAAAAGATAGATAATCCCTTTATTACCCATTCACCAGTTTTGCACAGCCATGGTTATATTAATATACTTTTTACCTCTGTGATTACCTTGTATCTAAGCCCCTGCAGACTGTCCCCCTTATTTCAGTTCTTTTAATAGACTTTTAATTTAGCCAATTAGGTACCTTCACAGGAGTGATCACAATGTTATCTATATAGCACACATGAACTTACACTGTCTAGCTGGGTAAAACAGTCAAAATGCTCTGAGATAAGAGGCAGCATTTAAGATCTTAGAAATTAGCATATGAGCCTACCTAGGATTAGCTTTCAACAAAGAATACCAAGAGAACAAAGCAAATTTGATGATAAAAGTAAATTGGAAAGTTTCATGCCCTATCTGAGTCATGGAAGTTTACTAGACTGTCCCTTTATTAACAAAATAACTATGGTAATATACCAGAAAACTAGTAAATCATAAATGCAGTCACCAAAACTCCAGCTTTTTTGGCAGATAACATTAACCTCTGCATCAGATTGTAGCTCTAACTAGGCCAGTAAAGACAGAAAAAGAAGGAAATGTATGCTTTATTTACACTTTACTATCAAATGATTAAATAAGCACGCTACTTTTCAGGGTAAACACTGCATTAAGAAATATTGCAAAGGGGGATTGAAATTGTGACCTTTTGCAACACCAAGTTTCATTCCCCCTGAAACTCTGCTTGTCTTGTGTATGGCTTAAGGTATTAGATAACATATCATTCCCAAATTAGGCAGCTGGAAGTTGATCTCAGCACAGATTCACATCACAAACCACCAACAACACAATAACTGGTCCAAATGGAGATAATTTTTTATAGATTTTAGGTCAAGGCAGAAGAAGGTGAGTACTGAAGGGCTCCAGTCCCATCTGTAGTGATCAGGAATCGATTTACGTCTGTGGTTTCACTCAGCTTGTGTGCAGTGACATTACCACTATGATACACTGGCATTGTCCCACAAACCTCTGTGTATGAAAGATTACCTATTTTCTTGCTCAATTGCATATTCCATTTCTGAAATACCTATTCTATTTCAATTAACAGTGCTATATTTTTAAGGATAGGCAAATAATCTGCATTCTAAACTATTTTGATTTAATATAGTAAATCATATAGTAAACACTTTTGTACTGTAAAAGAAAAGGGTCTTAAACATTACCACTATTTGTAGTCACAACTATGGCCCTATCTCATTTTCACAATTTTATGATTCCACTTACGAGGTGCAGCATTTTCAAGCAAAGACCCTTCCCCAGTTACTCCATGGAAACCATCTCTGGTTTTCCCAAGGTATTTCTCAACAGTTTTCAATGTTTCATCTGGAAGTCCATCTTCAAGTTTAGCAATTCTGTTTGTATAAACGTAAACAAGCAAGAGTTATTACAAAATATTGATTAAACTATTTTACTTTTGAAGCCAGTGAGATGTTTGTTTTGAGTAAGAAGTGCTATAATTCCCCTCTGACCGATAATATTTTTCTCTATGAGGAGAGCAAAGGGGATGGGAGGTAGAGTATCTGGAGACAAGGTCTGAGATAAAGGGGGAGCAGTGCAGTTGAGGGCTTTGTATGTCAGGGTGAGAATTTTGTGTTTAATCCTGGAGGCAAGAGGAAGCCAGTGAAGGGATTGGCAGAGAGGTGCGGCAGATGAAGCACGACGTGTAAGGAAGATGAGCCTGGCAGAGGCATTCATTATGGAGCTAAAGGAAAAGGAGCTAGGCGGCAGCTGGGGATACCAGAGAGGACATAGTTGCAGTAATCGAGGCGGGAAAGGATGAGAGAGTGGATTAAAATCTTAGTTGTGTCTTGTGTAAGGAAATGTCTAATTTTAGAGATGTTTTTAAGGTGGAAGCGCAAGGACTGAATGTGAGGAGTGAACAAGTGGCTCATTAGTTTCAACAGTAGAAATGGCGCCTTTTTACAAAACATGTTTTACAGCAGTGATGTGCGGTGACTTCAGAGGCTGGTGAGGCAGTGTCTAGGAATCGGATACGCCTTCATTCTTTAGATATCCTTTGTTGAAGAAATAGCAATTGCACATGGGCGAGCCAATATCTATATGCAGCCACCATTCAGTATCTACTGAGCATATTTAGATATGATTTTCAACAAAGGATATCTGGTTTTCTTCATTCTTTTTATATCCTTTGTTGAAAAGCATATCTAAATATGCTCAGTAGATACTGAGCATATTTAGATATGAATTTCAACAAAGGATATCTGATTTCCTTCATTCTTTTGATATCCTTTGTTGAAAAGCATATCTAAATATGCTCAGTAGCTATGAGCATATTTAGATATGATTTTCAACAAAGGATATCAAAAGAATGAAGGAAATCAGATATCCTTTGTTGGAAAGCATATATAAATATGCTTAGAAGCTACTGAGCATATTTAGATATGAATTTCAACAAAGGATATAAAAAGAATGAAGAAAACCAGATATCCTTTGTTGAAATTCATAACAATTAGATATACAAAGGGCATACGTTGGCACCACTACAAATATTACTATTTTGAATAAATAACATATATTTTCAACCATTGGGCCACTGATTTCACTATGAATTTATACAGGGTAGATCCCCCTCCATGTCATGCAATTGTTTTTAGCCTGGGCCAATGGTGTTTTTGGCACAGAAATTGATGCCAACACTGCCATAGGTGACATATTTCTCGTTTTGAATAAGTAACAGGTATTTTCAAAGGGTTAATAACCATTGGGCCACTGATTTCACTATGAATATATACAGGTTAGATCTCCCTCCATGACATGCAATTGTTTTTAGCCTGGCCCAATGGTGTTTTGGGCACAGAAATTGATGCCAACACTGGCATAGATAACATAATTCTCATTTTTAAATAAGTAACAGATATTTTCAAAGGGTTAATAACCATTGGGACACTGATTTCACTATGAATATATACAGGGTAGATCCATTTCCATGCCATGCAATTGTTTTTAGCCTTGCCCAATAGTGTTTTTGGCACAGAAATTGATGGCAACCCTGCCATAGATAACAGAATTCTCATTTTTTAATAAGTAACAGATACTTTCAAAGGGTTAATAACCATTGGGCCACTGACTGTGTCTGCCGCACATCTGCCGTACATCGATAAATGCCGACAGCATATGCTGTTGGGAATTTATCATTGCACAAGCAGTTCTGGTGAACTGCTTGTGCAATGCCGCCCCCTGCACAATCGCAGTCAATCAGCCCGATCGTATAGGATTGGCCAGATTGATGTCCACAGCCTCAGAGCAGGTGGACAAGTTATGGCGCAGCGGTCTTAAGACTGGTGCTTCATAACTACTGTTTCTGGCGGGACTAAAGACTCGTGCGGAAACAGGGGCATTTGGAGCTTGATAATTCGACCCCCATGAATCAATCACACTTTCTCTAAAGGAGTGTTTACACAAATTACCACTAACATTCTACCCTCCAACTTCAGATCATGACACCCTTGTTTTGTTACTTATAAAAAATAAATACATGCATGACAACCAGATGGCATTAAAAGGGATATGAAATAGTACTCTTTTAGTTTAAAAAAATTAAAAAAAATATTAGATAGAAAAAAAAAAAAAACACAGTTTGTGTTAAAAAAACAGCAAACTTGCTTGTTTACTTGCTAAATGATCACTATTATTATTATTATTATTATCGGTTATTTGTAGAGCGCCAACAGATTCTGCAGCGCTATAAGCATAGGCACTGTCGCACTGTTGTAGTCATCTCTTATGAAGGTGATCTGCAAACAGTTGGGCTCTTAGGCTTACATGCTAAGGGGGCTCACGGGGATAGCAATGGAGGAGAGGAACTGTGATTAGGAAAGGTTAGTGTAGGTTGTATGCATCCCTGAACAGTAGAGTCTTATGGGAGCACTTGAAGCTTTCAATACTAGGGGAGAGTCTTGTGGAGTGAGGCGTAGAGTTCCACAAGATGGGAGCCAGTCTGGAGAAGTCCTGTAAACGGGGGGGGGCAATGATAAATGCCGACAGCATTTATCTATGTACGGCGGACATGATACGCTACATCGTATCATGTCCGCTTGCACTGTCATAAATGGGACCCATGGTCTAAGATAAAGGGGGGAGCAGTGCAGTTGAGGGCCTTGTATGTCAGAGTGAGAATTTTTTGTTTAATCCTGGAGGCAAGAGGAAGCCAGTGAAGGGATTGGCAGAGAGGTGCAGCAGATGAAGAATGACGTGTAAGGAAGATGAGCCTGGCAGAGGCATTTATTATGGATTGTAAAGGAGCTAGGCATCCGCTAGGGAGACCAGAGAGTTGCAGTAATCGAGGCAGGAATGTTTGAGAGAGTGGATTAAAATCTTAGTTGTGAGTTGTGTCTTGGGTAAGGAAATGTCTAATTTTGGAGATGTTTTTAAGGTGGAAGCAGCAGGATTTAGCCAAGGACTGAATGTGAGGAGTGAAAGAAAGATCTGAGTCAAATGTGACCCCGAGACATCGGGCATGTGGGGTAGGGGTAATGATGGAGTTGTCGATAGCTATAGAGAGATGGGGGTGGAGATTTATAAGAGGTAGGGAAAATAAAGAGCTCAGTTTTGGAGAGATTTAGCTTAAGGTAGTGAGAGGACATCCAGGAAGAGATGTGAAAAAGACAGTTAGGGACAAGGATTAGCAAGGAAGGAGATAGGTCTGGTGCAGAGAGGTAGATTTGGGTGTCGTCGGCATACAAATTATACTAGAGCTAGATAAGGGAGCAGGCATGTTGATAATGTAAAAGGGACAGTCTACTCCAGCATATTTATTGTTTAAAAATATAAATAAACCCTTTAGTTCCAATTCCCCAGTTTTGCATAACTAACATGGTTATATTAATATACTTTTTACCTCAGCGATTACCTTATATATAAGCTTCTGCAGACTTCCCCTATTTCAGTTCATTTGACAGACTTGCATTTTAGCCAATCAGTGCTGACTCATAAATAACTCCATGGATGTGAGCACAATGCTATCTATATGGCACCCAAGAACTAGCACTGTCTAGCTGTGAAAATTCATTGTGAATAAAGGTGGTCTCCAAGGGCTTAGAAATTAGCATAGGTTTAGCTTTTAACAAAGAATGCCAAGAGAGCAAAGCAAATTTGATGATAAAAGTGAATTGGAAAGTTGTTAAAAATTACATGCCCTATCTTAATCATGAAAGTTTAACTGTGACTAGACTGTTTCTTTAAGTTGCATTATGCCTTTCTGAGCATAGACAGAACCTGACTTCTACCTCTCTTTCACTGAATAGAAAACCAGCTCACGCTACTCTAGAAGATTTATTACATCAAGCTAGATACGCTTTTTCCAAAAGATCCTACCTACCCCCTTGTTAGGCAGTGACAGGAAGTAATGGACACTGCACAAAGGAAGATTAAAAAAAATAAAAAAATACAATCATTTTAAAATGATGAATAATACATATTGCAACAATAACCCACTGCTTTCTGCTTTTTTTTTTTTATTACAATGAAACAGGGTGTTTTATTTCTCTTTAAATGTTTACAATAGCTTTATTTAGTTGTTTGAAATAGCTGCATTTGCCTGTTGAAACCATCACCTATACTGAAAATACCATCCTGATCTCTAAAGAAAACAAGAAGCAGCAGCAAAAAAAGAGACAGCAGCGAAATCAACCTCTTAGAGAGAGGTTGTACAGTGAGTACATTGTTCCAGCAGCATAGCATAAAGGTATTCAAAAATGCACCATTTCAGCCCCTTTAAATATAAGAGAGATAAGAAAAGGAGATCTTTGTGTATAGAGAAAGATAAGACAAGGAGGTTTGCTCTTCCTGCAGGTTCAACTCATTTAAATTGGAATGTTCTTGAGAACAAATCAGTTGAGGTTTCAATGAGCAAAAAAATATTTTTCAAATACCTATTTTTTAATACTCAGCTTGTTTACCAAGTCGTTAAAGGGACATGAAACCCAAAATGAATCTAATTTGCTTTATTCACTTGGAAGAAAGAAAAGAAAGAAACAAACACCAGTGAACATGGATGAGCCAATAACATGAGGCATACATGTGCTGCCACCAATCAGAAGCTCCTGAGTCTACCTAGGTATTCTTTGCAACAAAAGATACCAAGAGAACAAAAAAATAAGATAGAAGTAATTTGGAAAATTGTTTAAAATTGCATGCTCTAACTAAATCATAAAAGAAACAAAATTGGTTTCATTTCACTTTAAGAGGAATGTTATGCTTGTTAGGCATCAGGGACATACAACGCAAATCCACCAGTATATTTTATTTGGCCCTTCACTTCTCTAAATTGAATTATGTATGCATTGGAATAAAAGCTGAATGTTTACTTTATATTACATTAACAATATTTAATATGGGCTGACTTCATGAGTCTATTGTTCTTATTTGCTCTCAAAAGCTGTTTCTATGTTTATTTCTATTCAAGCAGAAAATGTGTTCTGAAGAAGATGCAGGAGACAGAAATGGAGGCGGGTGGGGATAATATATATGGCTTTGTGGTTATACATAATAATGCAACACAGAATTACGCCATGTTTCAAGGCTAACACTTGTGCTGATCAACACAACAGCATATATCTAGCTATAAAAGTGCTCATTTAAGGGTTGTTCACAATTTGTCTGTAGCACAGGAAAAAGTTTGGACAGCCCTTAAAGGGACAGTCAACACCAGAATGTTTGTTGATTTAAAAGATAGATAATGCCTTTATTACCAATTCCCCAGTTTTGCATAATCAACACAGTTATAATTATACACATTTTACCTCTGTAATTACCTTGTATCTAAGCCTCTGCAGACTGCCCCCTTATTTCAGTTCTTTTGACAGGCTTGCATGTTAGCCAATTAGAACTGTCTCCATGGTAAATTCACGTGCATGAGCTCAATGTTATCTATATGAAAAACTTGAACTAATGCCCTCTAGTGGTGAAAAACAATCAAAATGCATTTAGATTAGAGGCGGCCTTCAAGGTCTAAGAAATTAGCATATGAACCTCCTAGGTTTAGCTTTCAACTAAGAATACCAAGAGAACAAAGCAAAATTGGTGATAAAAGTAAATTGGAAAGTTGTTTAAAATTACATGCCCTATTTGAAACATGCAAGTTTTTTTTGGACTTGACTGTCCCTTTAAATAGACAGATCCTGTGTTTTCTTCTATGTCCAATTTCTCTGCATTCATCATCACCACAGTTGCAAGTCAGTACTCATGAAAAAAAAATCCTGATTCAGATAGAGAATACAATTTTAAATAACTTTCCAATTTACTTATTTTAATGATCTAATTTGCTTTACTCTCTTTTCACCCTTTTTTAAAGGAGAAGCAATGCACTACTGGGAACTAGCTGAACACATTGGGTGAGCCAATAACATGAGGCAGATATGTGCAGCCACCAATCGGCAGCTCCTGAGCAAACAAAAGATACCAAGAGAACAAAACATATTAGATAATAGAAGTAAATTGGAAAGTTGTTTAAAATCAAATGCTCTATCTGAATCATGAACGAAAATATTTGGGTTTCATGTCCCTTTAACCCTGTTATTAAATGTGTTATCTTCACCTTTATTAATTCCATTAAACACAATGTAAACTACTGGAGATTTCCAAACAAAATTTAATATATATATATATATATATATATATATATATATATATATATATATATATATATATAATGCCACAACATACTTTTAATACACATATTTAAAGGAACAGTCTAGTCAAAAATAAAGGTTCATAATTCAGAAAATAAATATGATTTTGACTGTCCCTTTAAAAAGAAGACTTCAACAGAAGATATATAAGGGGATATATAGGGGGCGACTTATCAAGCTGAGGCGGACAGGGGTGCAATACGCACCCCTGTCCACCGCAGCTCGCCTCTGGTGGGCTGAATTCTCCTGTTGGAATTCAGCACTGATCACGAGCGTTATTTTGCGCTCGCGTGCAATCCTGCCCCTGCCTGCGCACAGCGGGCAGGAGCTGTTAATCTCCCCGGTCAGACTATACCGGGGAGATTGAAATTCGCCACTTTAGAGGTGGTGAAAGGTTAGGAAAACAGCGGTCTGATTACCACTGCTTGTTAAATACTGCGTGCAGGTTCTCTTCTGTAGTAGTGCACATTGATAAATAGTATAAGTAAATAAAAAAACACATCCAAGTATGCAGAGTCTGCGCAATAAGTGTGTCACTTCAGGGACATTCCTGAGTCAGGCCTCACTGTAATGCTCTACTGGTGAATGAGAGGTTTGGTGTCTAATGAAGCAGAACTGTTCAGACTTTTTCAGAAAACATTTAATAAACATACATCTTAGTCATCCTACTAAATTTTGACAGCTGAAGTATGGTTTATAAGGAATGCTTAGCCCAATGCCTGACAGATGGCTGTGTGATGCATCAATACACAATGTAGAATAAATTATTTTAAGCATGTATTATATAACTGACTCAAATGAGAGATATATTTTAGGATTTTATAATACCATTTTAAAAGGTAAAAATCTAGAATAAAAAAAAATTCTCAATTACAGTTAATGGGCATAATTACATATTGTGCACCCCTAGGCACAGATTATTTAGGGGCCTCATACCACTTCAGGTGAATTATGCCACTTACATCCCCACTTATTTGTTTTTAAGTATATTTTTAACAGAAGGCCAAAAAGGCTCTAATGCAGCACAGAAATTGTCCAATTGGCTACAACTCAAATATCAGATAACAGATTACATAAATACATTACTACTAGACAGGCTAGACAGGTGGTCCTATCTGTCCAGATGCCCATATACAGTTGCCTACTGCGCATAAGTAGTAGTACTCTATTCTGGATAATAGTAGTGTATTTTAAATTTCAGTACTATAAAAAATAGATTACATTCTGCTAGTAGTACAATTACTCATTAATTAGTTGAACAGTAAATGAACACCATCATGTCTTCAGGCAGTAATAAGCATAGGAAAAAAAATCTATGCCTGCATTTACAGCAGGTAACGGACAAATATTTGTAATATGTAATGAGGAGTTGGGCAAGTAAAGTCATGTCTTCTTTAGAGCAACTAGCCAAATTATTCCCACAAATCCAAAATTATTATTTTGTTGTTTTTCTGTCTACAAATAAAAAGATAAAATAAATATGATTCTGATGCAGACTATGAGGTAACAAAAGATCAGGTTTTAAATCACTGTCATACTTAAAATGGCGATTTCGCTATTAACTTGTTCCAACTTGCTGGTTACATTGAGGAAATTCATCCAAATTACAAGTTTGAGGTGTTTTGTTGCAGAAAGGCCACAAAAATTGTAATAAAAAGGATAGGAGACAATAACTGTTCGTTTTACAGTAACAAGTTCGTTTTACAGTTAACATTGCACCAGCTGCTATTATTACTAACCTATAAGGCACTGAGACTCCTGACAACAGAGACTGGGAGAACTGCAGCAGCACGTCCGGTCCGTCGTCTTCAATCTCTGCTCTGACGCCGGACTCGCACGTGACACAACCTGACCACCAATGCGGCTGCGCAACAATTTCCCGCCCGGCAACTCAGCCTAGAGAGACTCAGACATACTGATGCCTGATTGGCTGAGCGGCCGGGCAGGCAGGGCTCAGGGCTCCCGAGGCTAGCCTCCGGTGGGAGCAGTTATGGGCTGCATTAGAGACTGCTGCATTAGTATTATTCCCCACTGGGTGGCAGTCTCTAAAGCAGCCCATAACATAACAGACTAATACATTCATATTGCGCAATGGAAGGACAGCTGGCCTCTTACCTTCTTGCGCAATATGAATGGATTAGTCTGTTATGTTATGTTATTATGAATGCAATGTAGTAAAGTTAGGAAACAATAAAAATTGCAATAATAAGCATAATTTGGTGGAGGGGTGGGGGGGGGTCACCTTTCATATGTAAAAAAAAAAAAAAACAAAAAAAAAAAAAACATTTTTTTTTTTTTTAATTAAAAATTAGATGTAATTCCCACATTGGCCAGGGGAGGCACTGCCTCACCTGCCTCTAATGAATGCACGTCCCTGTAATTTACAGTGTGATAAATGTTTAAAACCACTACTGTAAAAGGGAAAAGACACAGCCATTTCTAATGCAAGATATTACTAACATCACCTTGTTTCTAGTACAAAACCTTTTCCAAATGGAAGAACATTTTTTTTTTACAATAAAGAAGAGTAGAAAACAGTTTACAGTATAATGCATATAAATAACACATCACATACATTTACTGTACCTATAGTGCCCCAGCTCAAATGTATAAATAATAAATTTACAAATGTTGCTGTTCTTTTTAGAAGTGAAAAGGTTAATGTCACAAATGTAAATTACTATTGTCATTTCACGCTGTACATGGTATCAGGTCAAACACCTGTATTGTAAGGGATAGATTTGCTGAATAGACATTGTATTAGTGATTTGCACTTGTATAGGTTTCTGATAACTTCACATTGGGAATCACAGTTTACTTTTAGCTCTGGTAACTTGCGGTCGAGCGAGGAAATTTGACTTTCAACTTGTGGTTTGATCACACAGATGCTCCTAGTAGCAATTTAACTCTAGTGCAATTTACACTAGAAATATTGTTCCAAATACCTCTCCATTTTCAATCTAGGCTTTTATTGAAAACTCAATTTTGGGTTTAATCTCCCAAAACTGTTAAGCTTTAACCCCTTAACGACCGAAGACGTGCCCGTCACGTCCTACAAAAAACGGTCCTTAATGACCAAGGACATGCCTGGCACGTCCTCAGGGGTTTGAAGCGCTGAAAGCGATCGTGATTTCAGGGTATTGCAGTGATGCGTCGATATTGAGGCATCCTGCAATACCCTTTTTCTAGCCACGATGCAGAGAGCCTCTCTGCATCGGCCAGATCGTTATGGGGGGGGGAGCCCATCACTGGAGGGAGTTCCAGATCCTGTAACTGAGTGTGTGGGGGCGATTTTTTTTATTTTTTTTATTTGATCGCATTTGGTGGTGAAATGGTGGCATGAAATATACCAAAATGGGCCTAGATCAATACTTTGGGTTGTCTACTACACTGCACTAACGCTAACATTAAACTGCACTAACGCTAAAATTAACCCTACAAGCTACCTAATTAATCCCTTCACTGCCGGGCATAATACACCTTCACTGCTGTGCATAATACAAGTGTGGTATGCAGCGGGATTTAGCAGCCTTCTAATTACCAAAAAGTAATACCAAAGCCATAAATGTCTGCTATTTCTGACCAAAGGGAATCCCAGAGAAGCATTTACAACCATTTGTGCCATAATTGCACAAGCTGTTTGTAAATAATTTCAGTGAGAAACCTAAAGTTTGTGGGTTAACAATTTTTTTTATTTGATCTGTGAAATGGTGGCATGAAATATACCAGCTATAGCTATATATACAGCTATCAGTGATACAATGTAACTATGGTTAATTTTGAAAAAAATGCTTTGGAAATAGCAAAATGCTATTTGTACTTATTGCATTGGGTATTTCTAAACTCAGGACAAAATTTAGAAAATATTTAGCATGGGTGTTTTTTGGTGGTTGTAGATGTGTAAGATTTTGGGGGTCAAAGTTAAAAAAAAGTGTGTTTTTCTTCAATTTTTTCATAATATTTTAAACCTTTTTAAAGTAAATTCTAAGATATGATGAAAATAATGGTATTCATAATGGTCCATTTAATGGCGAGAAAAATGGTATATACAGTACATATACAGTAAATGAGTAAGAGGTAATTTACAGCTAAACACAAACACTGCAGAAATATAAAAATAGCCCTGGTCCTTAACGGTAAGAAAATTGAAAAATGGTCCGGTCACTAAGGGGTTAATAAATGATTACAAGTGAGGAATAGAAAGTCTTGTACTTACTGATGTATCATATCAACAAACTTGCTAGTCTCTCCAATATGGTACAGTAAATTCTTCCATCTTCCTCGGTCAACCTTATCTGTCAAATCTCTCATACCTGACAAACAGAATGGAATAAACCATTAATAAATTATTTTGTAATACATAATATTAAATATAATAATTTGTCAGAATTTATAATCATTAGCATTTCTAGGGAGCAATATTTTTAGAGTAAGTAGTTTTTTTTTTAAATAATTTTTTATTGAGAATTGTTAGCATGAACAATAACAGAACAGTGTATGTCAATTTACAGTAAAAACAAAAATTAATTAAGAGTTTTATACATATGTTTAATCTAATAATAGGTACACCTGCCTCTTCTGTATACGTTAAAGAGTTGTGACAGTCTTTTACATTAGGAATGAAAACAGACTTATTAGTTAGAAATCTCATTTTCTGTTGAATTACTTAACCTCCCAAACTAAGCAGGGTCACTTTCGTACCCAATAAAAGGTAATCTGAAAAAAGGGGAGAGTCTCAAATGGTACAAACGGCCGTTCCAGGGTTACTAATAAGAATATCTCAGCAACTAGTAATGTCTATAAAAAAACAAATAGGTAGAAGACCTAGAGAATAGAGATTACTTTCCTAGAGTATTGGTAGAAAGCCCCCCCAAATCAGGTATGAGGTGGAGAGCAAACCCTATCACTTATGAAGAAGTAGCGACCAGTATCTACCATGAAATAATGAGCATTGATAGGGGTAGGTACTTATTATGTTACCGTTTGAGGCTATGGAGTATTGAGTCTGTATCATAGTAGGGAAACAATACCAAATAAGCTCTACTATGTGCAGTACCAATGGTTAAAAGGCTTAAATGGGGCATATTAAGAGATAGTTCATAAGTTCATAGTAGGGCCGCCTTTTATAGGTAGAGTAGGTAAGAACAGTTTGTATATGGGTAGGATGTCATGATTATGGAATGTCTAGGAACTTATGGAGGTAGTTGCTGAGAATGGGAAATAAAAGTATCATTTTTGTTAGCAAGATATATAGAAAAACAGCGGGCAAGAGCCGCTCATATTAAGATTTGATACAGTCTGATTTCAATAAGTGTTGTGGAGTATGTATATCATCTGGGAAGGAGTATGGCAGATGGGAAAGGAAAGAAGGCTATTGAACTATGACTTGGGGAGGAGAATAACTGCCGGTATGTGTGGTTTTAGAGCTAGAGTATGACCAAGAGTTTGAAAGTCTCTATAGGGGCAAACCAGGATATAAATGGGCTCACGTAAAGTATATGTAATGCCAAAGTTTAACTCTAGAGTTGACAATGAATTATGGGATTGCATGAGGTAGCGCCCACTTATTACTGAAGCTACCAGGACATGCTTGAAAAAGTTATAGGATACTGGGAAACATTGTTGAGCTTACAAAACATTTAACTTAGATCCACGTGGGGGAGCTGGACATGAATACATTGTATACTAGAAAAAAGTTTCACTAAAACGGATGAGCATGAAAAAAAATATTTTTACACAGATACAGAGCTATATACAAGAAATCATTAAAATTATTACAAATAACCACGTTCATTTGAGGTTTGACAGTGGCTATGAATACAGGTAGAACAGGTAAAGGATTATATATACCACATTTCCACATAATTTAGGGCAAACTAAAGGGATTTAGCTAGGGCTTAGATAACAAATAAAGTAAACGTTGCTAAGAGAGTGAGTAAAACATATTCTAAGGGCAGTGAAGAAAATTTTGTACAAATAATAAACCTAGTAACCCCCCTTAGTCTAACCTCGTCATAAACTTAACAGCAAAATAGGAGCTTGTATGGGAACTAAGAGGGTATTATCAGTGAACAAACACCTCTTGATAGAATACAGGATTTTAATAATATGTACAGGTATACCCGGTTTCGTCAAATATTGTTAAAGGGGTATGGTGGATGTTAATACAGGAGAGACTACATATATATACTTAAACTGGAGGGTGTAATAGCAAGATAAACTAATGTAGCTCATTGTGACATAGCAGGAGAAAGCGCTATGGATCTATGTAGTCTTTTAGTTTTCGGACACTTGTATACTTAGGAAGTTCTGCAAAAGTGTGCCAACATATTAATAGACACCGGTAAGGAAGCCTATGAACCCTTTTACAATAAGGAATGCGGAATGGTTGAATAACCCTGTTAGCCTGTGGATGTAAGGCACGTTGCCGTGTCCGCTGTTAACCCAAATCAAACTAATCTAACACATATACAATGCAATAGGTCTCTATAATGATAATATGCATCTAAATAACTCCTTGAGCTACTACATTGCACAGATTAGAACCATGAATTACTGGGGGTCACCATGAAATCTTCCTGTCCATATATAGTTTGACACACAGAGAGAAGCACACTCACAGGAACAAACAACCGGCTCAGTACTATTGTTAGCCTGTTCTATGGTGATTTACCACCTGGGTGCAGCTTCTTTTAGCCCAGTAATGCTTTTCACAAAGTAGAACTTTCCTGTAGTATATCAGTCTGATTCCACCTATTACAGTCAGTCCAGCGCAGAAATACCAGGCAATTCCTCTCTGAACAAGGAACACAGCAACCCCAGACGATCGTTTCAGCCTTCTGTGGGCCTCGTAAGTGAGGTAGGTGTAGCCATATTCCTCTAAACACACTGAACAAGGAGTCCACGTCTGGTTTCCCCTTTTTCCCATAGGGAGACTAAATACACACAGAGAGAAGCACACTCACAGGAATGAACAACCGGCTCAGTACTATTGTTAGCCTGTTCTATGGTGATTTACCACCTGGGTGCAGCTTCTTTTAGCCCAGTAATGCTTTTCACAAAGTAGAACTTTCCTGTAGTATATCAGTCTGATCCCACCTATTACGGTCAGTCCAGCGCCGAAATACCAGGCAATTCCTCTCTGAATGCGCACCCTGAGTTGTAATAAAAATGAACAGGCATGGAAGTTATTCTAGCTTTTGTTCTATCTCAAGAGTGCTGTTCTCTCTCTTCTAATATTTATGCAAATTACTCTTGGGTTTCCCTAAGAGTAATGGGTAAACCAGACGTGGACTGAGTGCACACATGCCCTTAGAGAGATACAACTGCACCTCACTGACGAGGCCCACAGAAGGCCGAAACGATCGTCTGGGGTTGTTGTCTCTCTTGTTCTCTGTTCTCTCTCTTCTCATATATAGTTTGAAGCTGGAGGCAGCTGAATATTATAAGAATATACCAAATGCCAACAGCAGCACAGTAATTAGTCAGCTAATAGAAATTTCTGTGCACAGTACTTAGTTATGTGATCCAGGTTTCTTAGATATGGGTATTACAGACAAAGGAACTAGTCATATTCGTGTGATAACAGAATAATTGGGTATCTAGTATAATTAACAACGGGTAATGTAAATCCTGAGGCTAGCTATTAAAATCAAACTCTTATTATATCTCAATAAACTACAATCTATTCTGCAACATAGAAATCCAAACTTGAACTATACATAAACAGACGACAAGCCTTAGTCATCGACATCCCTAAAAAGATTCCCATACATGTACTGGGACTCAAGAGTACAAAGGAAGGAATCCCATATGTTGAGTGGAAAGGTTCCTTAGCCTACTCCAGATCTGCAGTCCGTCTGTCAGTATCAGTAGGAGACTGATTGATTAAGTGGATCGCTCCCCTCACGAGGGATTAGCAGTCGAGTCATCAGAGCTCTCACCTCCCACTCCACTTGTCCCCCAGAGGAAAGAACAAAAAGCTCCATGACTCGTCCGTGGGGGTAGGCCGCACCTCCCAGGTACGGGCCTATGGGTAGGAGATCAAGCTGCAGTATTTCACTGGAGCATGGGGTGGAAGGTATTGGGCGCTGCAAATTCTGCCAGTTAACGATCCGGAAGGGTCTCACAGCAACAGCGATGTTCATCTGACTTTTCTGCAGCTTGCTTTCTGTGTGGGATGGTAAGCTGTCAGCGCAGTGCCGGTTTATAGGGTTGTCTGCGAAATACTTCAAAGCCTTACCGGACCTCTCTGTCACATGTAGAGAAAGCTGCTTCATGATGGGTATGCTCTCTTTCAGCTCTGTGTCAGTTCCAGAGCTTGTGAGGTGGCTAGCTTCCTCTTGCATAAATGTATACCTGATAGTATTCGTGAGATCGTTAAACCTCCTTATAGCCTTGCACTCTAGTTCCTTCAGTAGAATGAGTATGTTTGAATAAGACTCCTCCATCTTAGATCAGTATAAGGATAGCTTAACCCGGCTAGTTGACAAACCGGGGGGGGGGGGGTGTTAGTAGAATGGCTCAGGCCTGTAACTTGGACCCGGTCGGATCGGATCTTCTAATAATATAATTGTGGAGATAATTATATCAGTCGGCTCTAGATCTTCTCCTTAGTCATTAATCGAGGCTATATTGCAGGATGGCAAATAAACTAAGGGATAATCCGTAGATTGTTCAGATTACCATAGGAGCCACTGAGTTTAGCATCCGATCATGGCCACGGCTTAAACACCCCCTCGAGTAAGCATTTTTTATTAAACATTTAAAATAACAAAACAAAGTATATGGCAAACAGCACAAAGTATAGAAAAATACAATAGTTTACAACCAAGGTTAGACCAGAACTATGACTGGTCTTACTGTACAACAAAGCACTTCCTTATTACATGAACAGATTATATTCAAATGTTAATTTACATAAAAAGCCATTTAATTTTTTTTACCATAACAGATGCCAATTAACAATATGGAGATAAAATACTTAAGTAATAGACAGCTTCAATTACTTCTCAAAGATGCCTAATATCTCCAACTTAACTATTTTACCAAGTCTGAGGTTGTCACTTTAGTAATAGAAACATGCAGACTCATCACACTAAATGATTATGTTTTTTCCACCTAGTACGTGAACATTTCTTGATATAGTAACTTACTAACCTCTCTTTGATTGGGATGATTTTCCTGCTGGAGATGGCTGAAATCTAGGAGCTGCATTGTCAAGTGATTGTATGGCAGATTTTGGCATTACGTTGGTGTTATCAGCTTTGGGGAGACAATCAACCATAACCAGAGCCATTTCTAGAATCTAGAAGAACATTAATTAAATAAATAGCAGTAATAAATTTAGTGCACATTATTGACAATTCGTTTCTTGTTAATTTTCTGTTAAGATTAAATGTGATTGTACCGCATAGAAAAATGCTTTTGCTACAAGCCAAACTTCTTTAATATTTATAATATAACTGTATAGATTTGTTACCCTAAATATAATAGGTATAATATTTGTCATAAAAAATAGTGTCCTTTAATAAATTAGAAACTAAAAGTCTCTTTTTAGAATAAAAAGGTAACTACTACAAAATACTGCTATTATATAAATAATGAAAGTAACATGTATATGTTTCTTTGCATATATGAAAAAATTTTGGCAAATTTTTTACTACTAAAAGTTAGAGTGAGCTACATTCACTAACAGCCTTAGGGGTAGATTTATTAAAAGGCAAGCAGACATGATTTGCTGTAGCGAATCATGTCTGCTCGACCTCGCTAAATGCAGTGATCATTGCACAAACATTTATGGTGAAATGCTTATGTAATGCCGCCCCTCTGCTCACTGGCGGCCAATCGGCCGCTAGCAGGGGCCATCAATCATCAGGGATTTTAAAGAAGTTAAAGGGATAGTAAAGTCCAAATTAAAAACTTTCATGATTCAGATAGGGCATGTCATTTTAAACAACTTTCTAATTTACTTTTAACATGAAATTTGCTTTGTTTTCTTGTTATTCTTAGTTGAAAGCTAAACCTAGGTAGGCTCATATGCTAATTTCTAAGCCATTGAAGACTGGCTCTGCATTTGACAGTATTCACAGATAGAGGGCGTTAGTTCATGTGTTTCATATAGATAAAACTGTGCTCAAGCACGTGAAGTTATTCAAGAGTCAATACTAATTGCCTGAAATGTAAGTCTGTCAAAAGATCTGAGATAAGGAGGCAGTCAGCAGAAGCTTAGATACAAGGTAATTACATAGGTAAAAAGTATATTTCTATAACAGTGTTGGTTGTGCAAAACTGGGGAATGGTAAATAAAGGGATTATCTATCTTTCTCTTGCAAGGTGTATCCAGTCCACGGATTCATCCTTTACTTGTGGGATATTCTCATTCCCTACAGGAAGGGGCAAAGAGAGCACACAGCAGAGCTGTCCATATAGCTCCCCCTCTAGCTCCACCCCCCAGTCATTCTCTTTGCCGGCTCTAAGCACTAGGGTCTCTCTACGGGAGGGTAAAGTGAATGTGGTGTTAGAATTGTAGATTTTATTATCTTCAATCAAAAGTTTGTTATTTTAAATGGTACCGGTTTGTACTATTTACTCTCTAGCAGAAAAGTGATGAAGATTTGCTGAAATCCACTGCTGTTCCCACACAGGACTGAGGAGTACCAGAAAACATCAGTTGGGGGGGAACGGTTTGCAGGGTAATCTGCAATGAGGTATGTTCAGTCATTTATTTCTAGACAAGACTGAGATAATGCTAGAAGAGACTGACAATATCCCCATGAGGGGAGGGTAAGCTATGTTCACAGACTAAGTAAGGAATTGAATGCTTACATAACAGGGCTAATTATGATGGTTGACACTGATTCAGGGCAATCGATTGTTTATTTAAGAAAAATATCGTTTGTAGACACTTTGAAAGTCCTTTTGGGGTTCTTTCTGGGGTTATTACCCACATGGCTGTTTTTTATTCACTTAAGAGTGATTTACTAGGGTTCACAGCTCCGGAGTTTAGTGGGAGGGGCCTAATTTTGCGCCTCAGATGCGCAGTAAGAATTGCGGAGAAGTTCATGCTGCTTCACATGGAGGATCCTGCTGCTGTTTGAGGGCCTTATAGAAGCTATATTCCCCAAAATCTGATCCCTAAGGGCAGGTAGGGCCACAGCAAGGCTGTGGCAAGGTGCTGTACTATTTTTAACCGGGTGTTGGCTTTAGGCTGCTCCGGTTTGGGCATTAAGGGGTTAATCGTTTTGAAACTTGTGGTGCAATCCTATTAAGGCTTTAGGTACATACTGTGAAAATTTCAGGAGAATTGCTGCATTTTTCACTGTTTTGTAAAATTGTGTGCTCTTTTTATCTCTTAAAGGCACAGTAACGTTTTTTCAAATTGTGTTTTTTATTTGATTAAAGTGCTTTCCAAGCCTGCTTGTGTATATTACTAGTCTATTAAACATGTTTGACACTAAGGAAAATCCTTGTTCAATGTGTTTAGAAGCCATGGTGGAACCCCCTCTCAGAATGTGTCCCACTTGTACTGATATGTCTATACACTTTAAAGATCATATTGTTGCACTTAAGAATGTGGCCCAAGATGATTCTCAGACTGAAGGTAACGAGGGTAGCCATCTGCCTCTCCCCAAGTGTCACAACCAGTTACGCCCGCGCAAGTGACGCCTAGTACCTCTAGTGTGTCTAACCCTTTTACATTACAAGACTTAGCGGCAGTCATGGATAATTCTCTTACAGCCTTCTTATCTAAACTGCCCGTGTTACCCGCAAAGCGTGATAGCTCCGTTTTAAGAACAGATTATGAGCATTCTGACGCTTTGGTAGCCGTTTCCGATATACCCTCACAACGCTCTGAAGTGGGAGCGAGGGATTTGATGTCTGAGGGAGAAGTCTCTGATTCAGGAAGGGTTCTCCTCAGACAGATTCAGATACATTGGCTTTTAAATTTAAACTAGAACACTTCCGCGTTTTGCTTAGGGAGGTATTAGCTACTCTGGATGACTGCGACCCTTTGGTGATCCCAGAGAAATTGTGTAAAATGGACAAGTACCTAGAGATCCCTGTTTACACGGATACGTTTCCGGTCCCTAAGAGGATTGTGGATATCGTTACTAGGGAGTGGGATAGACCAGGTGTTCCCTTTGCTCCCCCTCCTGTTTTCAAGAAAATGTTCCCCATACCTGACCCTGTGAGGGACTCGTGGCAGACGGTCCCTAAGGTGGAGGGGGCTGTTTCTACACTTGCTAAACGCACAACCATACCAATTGAAGACAGTTGTGCTTTTAAAGACCTATGGATAAGAAGTTAGAGGGTTTACTTAAGAAAAGTTTTGTTCAACAAGGTTTTCTTCTCCAACCTATTGCCTGCATTATTCCTGTAACTACTTCAGCTGCTTTCTGGTTTGAGGCGCTGGAAGACTCGCTCCAGACGGAGACCTCATATGAGGAAATTATGGATAGAATTAAGGCTCTAAAGCTAGCTAATTCTTTTATCACTGACGCCGCTTTCTAAATAGCTAAGTTAGCGGCGAAAAATTCAGGTTTCGCCATTTTGGTGAACAGGGTGCTATGGCTAAAGTCCTGGTCGGCCGATGTGTCATCTAAATCCAAGCTTTTGAACATTCCTTTCAAAGGAAAGACCCTCGTCGGGCCTGAATTGAAAGAGATTATTTCAGATATCACCGGGGGAAAAGGCCATGCTCTCCCTCAGGACAAGCCCTTTAAGACAAAGAACAAAGCTAATTTTCATTCCTTTCACAGTTTCAGGAACGGCCCCGCTTCATCCTCTCCGGCTGCAAAGCAAGAGGGTAACGCTTCACAGCCCAAGGCAACCTGGAAACGTTACCAGGGCTGGAATAAGGGTAAACAGGCCAAAAAGCCTGCAGCTGCCACCAAGACAGCATGAAGGGGTAGCCCCCGATCCGGGACCGGATCTAGTAGGGGGCAGACTCTCTCTCTTCACTCAGGCCTGGGCAAGAGATGTACACGATCCTTGGGCATTAGAGATTGTAGCCCAGGGATACCTTCTAGAATTCAAGGACTCTCCTCCAAGGGGAAGGTTCCACATTGCTCGTCTGTCTACAGATCAGACAAAGAAAGAAGCGTTTTTACGCTGCGTAGAAGATCTACATACAATAGGAGTGATCCACCCAGTTCCAATTGCAGAACAAGGACTGGGGTTTTACTCAAACCTGTTTGTGGTTCCCAAAAAAGAAGGAACTTTCAGACCAATCCTGGATCTCAAAATTTTAAACAAATTCCTCAGAGTCCCATCATTCAAGATGGAGACCATTCGGACAATCTTACCAATGATCCAGGAGGGTCAATATATGACTACCGTGGATCTAAAAGATGCGTATCTGCACATTCCTATCCACAAAGATCATCACCAGTTTCTCAGGTTCGCCTTTCTGGACAAGCATTAACAGTTTGTGGCTCTTCCTTTCGGGTTGGCCACTGCTCCCAGAATTCTCACAAAGGTGCTAGGGTCCCTCCTGGCGGTTCTAAGACCGCAGGGCATAGCAGTGGCGCCTTACCTAGACGACATCTTAATTCAGGCGTCGACTTTCCAAAGAACCAAGTCTCACACGGAGATCGTAGTGGCCTTTCTGAGGTCTCACGGGTGGAAGGTGAACGTCAAAAAAGAGTTCTCTCTCCCCCTCACAAGAGTTCCATTCCTAGGAACCCTGATAGACTCGGTAGAAATGAAAATATTTTTGACGGAGGTCAGAAAGTTAAAACTGTTATCTACTTGCCGAGCTCTTCATTCCATTCCTCGGCCATCTGTAGCTCAGTGCATGGAGACAATCGGACTAATGGTTGCGGCAATGGACATAGTCCCTTTTGCTCGGATACACCTCAGACCACTGCAACTATGCATGCTCAAACAGTGAAATGGGGATTATGAAGATTTGTCTCCTCAAATTCAGTTGGACCAGGAGACCAGAGATTCTCTTCTCTGGTGGTTGTCTCAGGATCACCTGTCTCAGGGAATATGTTTCCGCAGACCAGAGTGGATCATTGTAACGACCGACAACAGTCTGTTAGGCTGGGGTGCAGTCTGGGACTCCCTGAAAGCTCAGGGCTTATGGTTTCGGGAAGAAACTCTTCTCCCGATAAACATTCTGGAACTGAGGGCAATATTCAACGCTCTTCAGGCATGGCCTCAACTAGCTGCGGCCAAATTTATCAGATTTCAGTCGGACAACATCACGACTGTAGCTTACGTCAATCATCAGGGGGGAACAAAGAGTTCCCTAGCGATGACGGAAGTAACCAAAATAATCAGGTGGGCGGAGGATCACTCCTGCCATCTCTAAGCAATTCACATCCCAGGAGTAGACAACTGGGAGGCGGATTTTCTAAGTCGTCAGACTTTTCACCCGGGGGAGTGGGAACTCCACCCGGAGGTATTTGCCCAGCTGACTCAGCTATGGGGCACTCCAGAGTTGGATCTGATGGCGTCCCGTCAGAACACCAATCTTCCTCTCTACGGGTCCAGGTCCCGGGATCCCAAGGCGGTATTGATAGATGCTCTAGCAGCGCCTTGGTCCTTCAATCTGACTTATGTTTTTCCACCGTTTCCTCTCCTCCCGCGTCTGGTTGCCAGAATCAAGCAGGAGAAGGCTTCGGTGATTCTGATAGCGCCTGCATGGCCACGCAGGACTTGGTATGCAGACCTAGTGGACATGTCATCTGCCCCCCCGAGGACATTGCCAATGAGGCAGGATCTTCTGATACAGGGTCCGTTCAAGCATCCAAATTTAGTTTCTCTATTTCTGACTGCTTGGAGATTGAACGCTTAATTCTATCAAAGCGTGGGTTCTCTGAGTCATTTATAGATACTCTGATTCATGCTAGAAAGCCTGTCACCAGGAAAATCTACCATAAGATATGGCGGAAATATCTTTGTTGGTGTGAATCCAAGGGTTACTCATGGAGTAAGATTAGGATTCCCAGGATATTGTACTTTCTCCAAGAAGGTTTGGAGAAAGGATTGTCAGCTAGTTCCTTAAAAGGACAAATATCTGCTTTGTCTATCCTGTTACACAAGCGTCTGGCAGAGGTACCAGACATTCAAGCGTTTGTTCAGGCTTTAGTCAGAATCAAGCCTGTCTATAAACCTGTGGCTCCGCCATGGAGTTTGAATCTAGTTCTTTCGGTTCTCCAAGGGGTTCCGTTTGAACCTTTACATTCCATAGACATTAAGTTGTTATCTTGGAAAGTTTTGTTTTTGATAGCTATCTCTTCTGCTCGAAGAGTTTCAGAATTATCTGCCTTACAATGTGATTCACCTTACCTGGTGTTCCACGCAGATAAGGTAGTTTTGCGTACCAAGCCTGGTTTTCTTCCTAAAGTTGTTTCTAACAAGAATATTAACCAGGAAATAGTTGTTCCTTCTCTGTGTCCTAATCCATCTTTGAAGAAGGAACGTCTATTTCACAATCTTGATGTAGTTCATGCTTTAAAGTTCTATTTACAAGCAACTAAGGATTTCAGACAAACATCTTCCTTGTTTGTTAACTATTCTGGTAAGAGGAGAGGTCAGAAAGCGACTACTACCTCTCTTTCCCTTTGGCTGAAAAGCATCATCCGTTTGGCCTATGAGACTGCTGGCCAGCAGCCTCCTGAAAGAATTACTGCTCATTCTACCAGAGCAGTGGCTTCCACATGGGCTTTCAAAAATGAGGCTTCTGTTGAACAGATTTGTAAGGCAGCAACTTGGTCTTCACTGCATACTTTTGCCAAATTTTACAAATTCGATACTTTTGCTTCTTCGGAGGCTATTTTTGGGAGAAAGGTTTTGCAAGCAGTGGTGCCTTCCGTTTAAGGTACCTGTCTTGTTCCCTCCCTTCATCCGTGTCCTAAAGCTTTGGTATTGGTATCCCACAAGTAAAGGATGAATCCGTGGACTGGATACACCTTGCAAGAGAAAACAGAATTTATGCTTACCTGATAAATTACTTTCTCTTGCGGTGTATCCAGTCCACTGCCCGCCCTGCCATTTAAGTCAGGTAAAAAAACTTTGTTTAAAACTACAGTCACCACTGCACCCTATGGTTTCTCCTTTTTCTTCCTAATCTTTGGTCGAATGACTGGGGGGTGGAGCTAGAGGGGGAGCTATATGGACAGCTCTGCTGTGTGCTCTCTTTGCCACTTCCTGTAGGGAATGAGAATATTCCACAAGTAAAGGATGAATCTGTGGACTGGATACACCGCAAGAGAAAGTAATTTATCAGGTAAGCATAAATTCTGGTGTTTACCATCTCTTTTAAGGATCAGTGGTTAATAAGGTTTAGTTATTAGAATAACACATAAACTTAAATGACTAGAAGGGTAATTAATTAACCTTATAAATCTAGCCCAGTTTTGTCACAAGACTAAACAAATAATAGGCAGGAGATACATATATGCACATACAATGTGCTTACAAATAGGGAAGTAATGCACAAGTCAAACTGACTAACCACAGATGGACTGTTTTGTCTTTTTGGGATTTATCAGTCCTGTTTTCTGACAACTCATTTTCAGAATTCCTTTTTCCATTCCTTTTCTTACAAAATATACTTTGTTTTTGTAAACTTAAGTAATAATAACTATATGAATATAAAGTTCTTACCTGAGCAACAAGATAAGGGGGGTTTTGGCATCGGACTAGTCTCTCAATACAATTTTTGTCCACTTTACTGCACCAGTGCATCACCTGAAAGAACATACAATTTAATGAACTAGTAATATTAATCCATTTCAAACATTCTTACTTTAAACAATCTGACTAAAGAATACCTGGCTTTTTGAATGTTTTAGGCTTTGTATTGCATCTTCAAGGTCATTTCTGGCTTTTTCTATCTTCTGAAGGATTTCATTTAGGTAGGACTTTTTGCTTGCCTCTTTCATCTTCTTAAATGCGTCATCATATTCATCAAAACTGTCTAAAAAAGGTAAACACATTAAATCCTTTTCCTGCCAGTGAAGGCTGCACTGTAGAAGTCAAATAGAAACGGCTACGTTATGTTTTCTGTGCTTTGTTCTGTAAGCTGTATAAACACAAAGACTCTAAAAGACGTTTGTAATAATAAGAATATTAAATAATTATTTTTGCTACAAATCTTTCTATAAAAAGATATCTATTTTTCTAAAAATGTAATTTGCTCTATGGTTTCAGGTAAATTATTTCAGCTATAAACACATACGGCTAGATTTACAGTTTTGTCGGTAACGACCCGCGTAGCTAACGCATGCTTTTTTCCCCCCGCACCTTTTAAATACCGCTGGTATTTAGAGTTCACAGAAGGGCTGCGTTAGGCTCCAAAAAGGGAGCGTATAGCATATTTACCGCTACTGCAACTCTCAATACCAGCGGTGCTTACGGACGCGGCCAGCTTCAAAAACGTGCTTGTGCACGATTCCCCCATAGGAAACAATGGGGCTGTTTGAGCTGAAAAAAAACCTAACACCTGCAAAAAAGCAGCGTTCAGCTCCTAACGCAGCCCCATTGTTTTCTATGGAGAAACACTTCCTATGTCTGCACCTAAAACCCTTACATGTACCCCGAGTCTAAACACCCCTAACCTTACACTTATTAACCCCTAATCTGCCGCTCCGTACACCGCCGCAACCTACGTTATCCCTATGTACCCCTAATCTGCTGCCCCTAACACCGCCGACCCCTATATTATATTTATTAGCCCCTAATCTGCCCCCCACAACGTCGCCGCCAGCTACCTACAATAATGAACCCCTAATCTGCTGACCGGACCTCACCGCTACTATAATAAAGTTATTAACCCCTAATCCGCCTCACTCCCGCCTCAATAACCCTATAATAAATAGTATTAACCCCTAATCTGCCCTCCCTAACATCGCCGCCAGCTACCTACAATAATTAAACCCTAATCTGCCGACCGGACCTCACCGCTACTATAATAAATGTATTAACCCCTAAAGCTAAGTCTAACCTTAACCCTAACACCCCCCTAAATTAAATATTATTTAAATCTAACGAAATAAATTAACTCTTATTAAATAAATTATTCCTATTTAAAGATAAATACTTACCTGTAAAATAAACCCTAATATAGCTACAATATAAATTATAATTATATTGTAGCTATTTTAGGATTAATATTTATTTTACAGGCAACTTTGTAATTATTTTAACCAGGTACAATAGCTATTAAATAGTTAAGAACTATTTAATAGCTACCTAGTTAAAATAATTACAAAATTACCTGTAAAATAAATCCTAACCTAAGTTACAATTAAACCTAACACTACACTATCAATAAATTAATTAAATAAAATACCTACAATTATCTACAATTAAATCTAACACTACACTATCAATAAATTAATTAAATACAAATACCTACAAATAAATACAATTAAATAAACTAACTAAAGTACAAAAAATAAAAAAGAACTAAGTTACAAAAAATAAAAAAATATTTACAAACATTAGAAAAATATTACAACAATTTTAAGCTAATTACACCTACTCTAAGCCCCCTAATAAAATAACAAAGACCCCCAAAATAAAAAAATGCCCTACCCTATTCTAAAATTAAAATAGAAAAGCTCTTTTACCTTACCAGCCCTTAAAAGGGCCCTTTGCGGGGCATGCCCCAAAGAATTCAGCTCTTTTGCCTGTAAAAAAAAACCATACAATACCCCCCCAACATTACAACCCACCACCCACATACCCCTAATCTAACCCAAACCCCCCTTAAATAAACCTAACACTAAGCCCCTGAAGATCTCCCTACCTTGTCTTCACCACACCGGGTTCACCGATCGGTCCAGAAGAGCCTCTGAAGTTTTCATCCAAGCCCAAGCGGGGGCTGAAGAGTCACATCCATCCCCGGCTGAAGTCTGGATCCAAGCGGCGGCTGAAGAATTCCATCTTCGGGCAGAAGTCTTCATCCTATCCGGGCAGAAGAGTAGATCCGGACCGGCAAACATCTTCATCCAAGCCGCATCTTCTATGTTCTTCCATCCGATGACGAGCGGCTCCATCAGCCAATCAGATTGAGCTCGCATTCTATTGGCTGATCGGAACAGCCAATAGAATGCGAGCTCAATCTGACTGGCTGATCCAATCAGCCAATCGGATTGAACTTGAATCTGATTGGCTGATTGAATCAGCCAATCAGAATTTTTCTACCTTAATTCCGATTGGCTGATAGAATCCTATCAGCCAATCGGAATTCGAGGGACGCCATCTTGGATGACGTCCCTTAAAGGAACCTTCATTCTGTTTTAGGACATCGGAAGAAGAGGATGGATCCACGCTGGAGGTCTTCAAGATGGAGCCGCTCATCATCGGATGGAAGAACATAGAAGATGCGGCTTGGATGAAGATGTTTGCCGGTCCGGATCTACTCTTCTGCCCGGATAGGATGAAGACTTCTGCCCGAAGATGGAATTCTTCAGCCGCCGCTTGGATCCAGACTTCAGCCGGAGGATGGACGTCACTCTTCAGCCCCTGCTTGGGCTTGGATGAAGACTTCGGAGGCTCTTCTGGACCGATCGGTGAACCCGGTGTGGTGAAGACAAGGTAGGGAGATCTTCAGGGGCTTAGTGTTAGGTTTATTTAAGCGGGGTTTGGGTTAGATTAGGGGTATGTGGGTGGTGGGTTGTAATGTTGGGGGGGGGTATTGTATGGTTTTTTTTTACAGGCAAAAGAGCTGAATTCTTTGGGGCATGCCCCGCAAAGGGCCCTTTTAAGGGCTGGTAAGGTAAAAGAGCTTTTCTATTTTAATTTTAGAATAGGGTAGGGCATTTTTTTATTTTGGGGGTCTTTGTTATTTTATTAGGGGGCTTAGAGTAGGTGTAATTAGCTTAAAATTGTTGTAATATTTTTCTAATGTTTGTGAATATTTTTTTATTTTTTGTAACTTAGTTCTTTTTTTTTGTACTTTAGTTAGTTTATTTAATTGTATTTATTTGTAGGTATTTGTATTTAATTAATTTATTGATAGTGTAGTGTTAGATTTAATTGTAGATAATTGTAGGTATTTTATTTAATTAATTTATTGATAGTGTAGTGTTAGGTTTAATTGTAACTTCGGTTAGGATTTATTTTACAGGTAATTTTGTAATTATTTTAACTAGGTAGCTATTAAATAGTTCTTAACTATTTAATAGCTATTGTACCTGGTTAAAATAATTACAAAGTTGCCTCTAAAATAAATATTAATCCTAAAATAGCTACAATATAATTATAATTTATATTGTAGCTATATTAGGGTTTATTTTACAGGTAAGTATTTAGCTTTAAATAGGAATCATTTATTTAATAAGAGTTAATTTATTTCGTTAGATTTAAATTATATTTAACTTAGGGGGGTGTTAGGGTTAAGGTTAGACTTAGCTTTAGGGGTTAATACATTTATTATAGTAGCGGTGAGGTCCAGTCGGCAGATTAGGGGTTAATTATTGTAGGTAGTTGGCGGCGATGTTAGGGAAGGCAGATTAGGGGTTAATACTATTTATTATAGGGTTATTGAGGTGGGAGTGAGGCGGATTAGGGGTTAATACATTTATTATAGTAGCGGTGAGGTCCGGTCGGCAGATTAGATCTGATCGGAACAGCCAATAGAATGCGAGCTGAATCTGACTGGCTGATCCAATCAGCCAATCAGATTGAACTTGAATCTGATTGGCTGATTGAATCAGCCAATCAGAATTTTTCTACCTTAATTCCGATTGGCTGATAGAATCCTATCAGCCAATCGGAATTCGAGGGACGCCATCTTGGATGACGTCCCTTAAAGGAACCTTCATTCTGTTTTAGGACGTCGGAAGAAGAGGATGGATCCACGCTGGAGGTCTTCAAGATGGAGCCGCTCGTCATCGGATGGAAGAACATAGAAGATGCGGCTTGGATGAAGATGTTTGCCGGTCCGAATCTACTCTTCTGCCCGGATAGGATGAAGACTTCTGCCCGAAGATGGAATTCTTCAGCCGCAGCTTGGATCCAGACTTCAGCCGGAGGATGGATGTCACTCTTCAGCCCCCGCTTGGGCTTGGATGAAGACTTCGGAGGCTCATCTGGACCGATCGGTGAACCCGGTGTGGTGAAGACAAGGTAGGGAGATCTTCAGGGGCTTAGTGTTAGGTTTATTTAAGCAGGGTTTGGGTTAGATTAGGGGTATGTGGGTGGTGGGTTGTAATGTTGGGGGGGTATTGTATGTTTTTTTTTTTACAGGCAAAAGAGCTGAATTCTTTGGGGCATGCCCCGCAAAGGGCCCTTTTAAGGGCTGGTAAGGTAAAAGAGCTTTTCTATTTTAATTTTAGAATAGGGTAGGGCATTTTTTTATTTTGGGGGTCTTTGTTATTTTATTAGGGGGCTTAGAGTAGGTGTAATTAGCTTAAAATTGTTGTAATATTTTTCTAATGTTTGTAAATATTTTTTTATTTTTTTATAACTTAGTTCTTTTTTTTTGTACTTTAGTTAGTTTATTTAATTGTATTTATTTGTAGGTATTTGTATTTAATTAATTTATTTATAGTGTAGTGTTAGATTTAAAGGGACAGTCTACACCCTATCATACTTTTTACCTACCTGCTTAAACATAATAAACAAGTGTCCTGAACCAGGTCAATGGTACACCAGCTAGAAAGCAATAACTGTAATTGTGAAAACGTTTTTCTTTTAATCAGTTTAAAATGGCCACCAAGCTCCACCCACCTCTTTACCTGTCTTTGGCTATGTGCATTACTTCCAATCTTGATCGACTCGTAAATCATTTCTCATGAACGCACATACTAATTTGCATATGAGCAGTTAAGCCACTGGAGTGTAGCAGCCTAATCAGTCCCTAATGCTTTAGGTTGTGTAACTATCGTTCCGGATGAGGATCAGTAAGCACTGCTTTGCATAGCCCTTAATTTGCATATGTTTTTTTTTAATTAATTTAAAAATATTTTTTTATAGTTTTATTTATTTTGCCTAATATATTTATATGATACTATATTTATATGATACTATATTTAAAGAAATTTTTTTGGATACTTTCTAATATAGTATTTTACGCTGCATTTTTATTCTGTCTTTCTGCCGGTGGCTGGCTGCATTATCATCATCTCCTCCCTCAGATTACATTTAGCAGGGCATGCTTATTTTCCTGACGTCTTGCTATATACTCCTCTTGCCCTTATCATACTATAGTTAAGATCTAATCTAAAAGTTCCATCCAACCTGCTCACACAGATTGTTACTTACTATTATTTACAAATATTTTTCAAAGTATTTAACGCCGATTTGTGAACAATAGAAAAGTTTAAGAAATTACAAATAAGCTTTCTTTTCTAGAATACATACTGTGTCTGTAAAACCTCATTGAAGTGCAGAAAATGATTTGGTCAATGCAGTATTTTCACTTAATACTAGAATGAAACTATAGTTTATAAAATTTTGTACTAGACATTAGACTCCCCTTGTGTAACTTGCAGATCCCATATGAATTTTTTTTTTCTCAATCTATTTTGGTGATTCATATCAGACACAATATTTAAGGATATTCAGCTTCCAAATCTGGCAAACATTATTAAATAGTTCTAAAAGAGTCTAAGAAGAGACTTTTACACGCAAAGGATCTATGGGTAATTTAATTTGCATATTCAAATCTATGCTAATATATGCAATATATTCATTCTAAAAGTCTCTTCAAGTAGAACAACCAACAGAGGGCGCTGGATAGCACCAACAACTATCAGAGGATGCTGTATATCACGAATAACCAACAGAGGGCACTGTATGTCATTAACAAAAAAAATAGCACCCTCTATTGGTTGTTCATATAACATCAACAAAAAATTGCACCCTCTATTGGTTATTAGGGATATAAAGCATTCTCTATTGGCTGTTCAGGATATACAATACATCACTGTGTATTGCAAGCTCTTAATTCATGGTTTATTATTGGCAGTCTATAGATTATCACTGCTTCATCACATCAAATTGAAACTAAATTTTTGGAATAACTAAGCATATATTGTTTTATTTACATTAGTTATTAAAATTAAATATTTAATAAAGTATATGAAAATGATAAAAAGAAAACCCTTGTATTAGATAATGGTATTGGACTCCTCTTGTGTAGCTTGCAGGTCTTATGTAAATTTTATTTTTTCTCTTTGTGACTCAGACTGAACATTTATTAAGGATATTCATATCCCAAATCTGACAAATATTATCAAATAGCTCTAAAAGAGTCTAAAAATCTGTTTTTACATGCAGAGTATTTATGGGTAATTTATTTTGCATATTCAAATGTGTGCTAATATATTTTATCTATTAATTCTAAAAGCCTCCTCAAGTACAATGAAGATTGAATAGATAAAATAGTTTAGCCTAGATTAAGTTTTTCTTCTTTATTCAATAACGTAATAAATCTTCAATTAAAACCTGGTCAGTGGTCACACTGATTTTTACTTCCTAATCTTAACATCTTGAGTCAGCACTACAAATTTCTTGTATTTAGCGCGGATTTGTGATCAGGAGAAACGTTTTAGGAATTTCAAATAAGCTTTCTAAAATGGTTGTTGTCATTGACACTTTCAATAGATTTATACTGTCTTTAAAACTAGTGATGTCCGGTTCATGAACGAATCGTTCATTTGAACCGGATCTTTTCACTGAACTGCATGAATCAGTTCACCAGACTGAACTGATTCGTTTGAAACAGTTCAGTTCATGAGTCATCAGCAGCCCTGGTAATATGATCCTAGAGTGAGTTCTGCTTCTGCTAACTCCTCCTTTGCAATGAATCACACAGCAGAATCTCACTCTAGGATCATATTACCAGTGTTGTTAGTGACTCAAGAAGTGAACTGTTTGCAAACGAATCAGTGTACTGTTAACTAACTCCTTTGCAATGAATCAGTTAACAGTACATGATTCGGTACACTGATACAAATGCACTTTCTTTTATTCCAACTGAGCTGATCAAGGTATGCTGCTGTACATACATACTTTTGCTATTTACCCTCCCTCTCCCTTCCCAGTGCTTGCCATTTATAACATAACAGCACTCTATTGGTTGTTAAGGATATAAAGCATTCTCTATTGGCTGTTCAGGATATACAATACATCAGTTTATTACAAGCTCTAGTCTTAATTCATGTTTTATTATTGACAGTCTATAGATTATCACTGCTTTATAACATCAAATTGAAACTAAATCTTTGGAATATGTAAGCTTATTGTTTTATTTACACTAGGTATTAAAATGAAATATTTAGTAAAGTGTATAGAAGGAAGAAAAAAAATTGTGTAGCTTGCAGGTTTTATGTGACTTTTTTTTTCCAGTTCCCAAATCTAAAATCTTAACAAATATCTCTAAGAGCCTGTTCATAAATAATAATAATTCCAA